>NC_081196.1:62160147-62385147 GCF_902713425.1 Acipenser ruthenus
TGCAGTAACATGTTACATTAAGTTACATTAAGTGTGTCTAATTACTGTGTATTTACATAGTAGTTACATTGATGTTATATAAACCAAACCTAACCGCTGATACAACTGTGTGTGTGTATATATATATTTAATTATATATAAAATCATTTTATATATATATCAAAATGATTTAATTGTAATTATGTGTAACTACACATGAACTTACTAAGTAGCAACCATGCAAATACAAAGTAATTAGAGACGCTTAATGTAGTTCTCAGTCAGGCTGGGTTACAGTATTGTATTCCCATTTTCATATTGCTAGAACATTGTTTAATTTGACTCCATATCAATACATGGTCATGTTTTATATATACTTGCAACTGCATGGGAAGCATGTGATTCATGTAAATTAGTCGACTTTGACACAATATCTGTGACTGCTTTGTTTTAATAGTTGTTTTGTTTAATATCGTTTAACTACAGTTTGGTTGTATGGATTATTATCATTAAGGGCTAGTTTCAAAGATGCTGATAGTCAGTAATCATGGACTACCTAATGTTATTGTAGGTAAGGTAGACCAGGATTTGTGCTAATCAGGGTCTGTGAAGCCAGTCAGAAGTGATCATTATATTACATAATGGTCGAAATATCAATAGGTAAGACTAGGTATGTATGGTCGTTTATCTGTCAGCCAGTGTCATAAACTGCTTACACATTCTAATACATCTCTCCAGAATACATTCTCAACACATCTGTCTGTATTTTGAATGAGGGCTCCAATAAATACATTTTAAAATATAAGATAAATGCAACTCATTTTTAATGTAATATGAATTCAATGTTATTATTTGGGGTGTGTGTGTAGGAGGGCTACATACCGGTATAATACAATACAGTGCTCACCCCAGCCATGCCCATGCTGCTGAGAACTGGTTCTGTGGTATAAAGAGCTCCTTATAAGGGGAGCTCTGTGCTGAGTAGTTGTAGAGTGTGTTGTGCAGCTCTGAAATGTAAGGCTTGTGCAGACAAAGCACTCTTTCTTCTCAATTCTGCATGCTTCAAAAGTGTGCCACTCGCCTAAATACTGGCTGATTATTCATTCTATTAAAGAATTATTTTGAAATGTTACTGCACAAGACAGAATGTTATCCAGCCTGGTTTTACATTTTGTTTTTACGTTAGCTTACTGTTGGTCTGCATCAACCTCTGCTGCTGTGGAATTATTTGTGTTTATTTTTATTTTTTTTTAAACCGATATTGTCCAGTTCTGAACACACAATTTCACTGCAGTCTGGTTTGTAGAAGATCAAACCGCATGATTAAAATAAAACCTTTTTTATTTTTTGTATAAACATATACTGATATGCGGTTGGCCTGCAGTCATTTTCCACATGCCTTACCAATCATCAGTTAGCATTAAGACATGTGATATGCAGCAATACACCCATATAGACAGCAGACTATTAGTTCACACCTACTTTCAATAGAAGACGTGAGAAAATATAAAGTGTTTTTCCATTTGTATGTGGTTAAAAAAAAGATACACTGTATACAGTAAAAACACACAAACACAATGCAGGCCTGGTATGAGTGAACAAACATGTTATTTATTTTACTCAATGATTGTTTTATATTTCTTTTTTTAATGATTCTGTGCGTGAATAATTTTAAGACACAGTATTGAATTACATATTAGCCACCATCCAAAGACCTTTCAGTAACACTTTACAATAAGTGTCTCTAGTCACTTTGTATTTATATAGTATTTACTTAGTACATACACACTTACACATAATTACAATGTTTTGCACGATATAAGCCTAACACTATCCCTAACACAAAACCAAACTAAACCTAACTCTAACCCCCCTCACCCTAACTCTAAACCTAACCCTTCTCTGATACAATTGTGTACTTATATTCATTGTGCAAAAAGATAAACATTAAGTCCATTGTAACTGTGCATAATAACATTGTACTTATGTTTATGTACACCTGCATCTACATATATAACTACTATGTAAGCACACAGTAATTAGAGACACTTAATGTAAAGTGTTACCGACCTTTCTTGACATTTTTGAGCAGCTCTATACAGTGGACCTGATTTAGTCAGAGTTTGCAGCAGTGCAAAGTGTAATAAAAACACACCCATTCTCACATGTTTGACTGGCCTGTCCTATTAGAAGAGGGAGAATGCAGGATTGTACATTGCAGGATGGGTTTTCAACCCCATCCTACTAAACAAACATACATGTGTAGAACTCTTCCCTGCCACAGGGTCCTGCACACATTGATTTATTTTAAACATACATGTGCAGTCCTCTGCCCTGCCACAGGGTCCTGCACACATGTTCCATCAAAGCCGGGTGGCACAGGGCTTGTTGTATGGAGGCACACATGTCTTCTGCCTCTCCAAGTGTAACCCTGAATATAAATTTTACTTTAACTACTCTTCGTATCACTTGTAATACTTTCTAGTGGTTCTGAAACTATTTAACTCAACCTGTATCTCTTTGATCAGTCATCTGACCCATCCTTGGTATGTTGGCTTTCAGCTGATATTTAACTCAACCTCTATCTCTTTGATCAGTCATCTGACCCATCCTTGGTATGTTGGCTTTCAGCTGATATTTAACTCAACCTCTATCTCTTTGATCAGTCATCTGACCCATCCTTGGTATGTTGGCTTTCAGCTGATATTTAACTCAACCTCTATCTCTTTGATCAGTCACCTGACCCATCCTTGGTATGTTGGCTTTCAGCTGATATTTAACTCAACCTCTATCTCTTTGATCAGTCATCTGACCCATCCTTGGTATGTTAGCTTTCAGCTGATATTTAACTCAACCTGTATCTCTTTGATCAGTCATCTGACCCATCCTTGGTATGTTGGCTTTCAGCTGATATTTAACTCAACCTCTATCTCTTTGATCAGTCATCTGACCCATCCTTGGTATGTTGGCTTTCAGCTGATATTTCTCCTGGCTCTGGAATAAATCGCTAGGAAAACATTATATTCCTTAATGTGTACCAAAAAAAGAAACATGTATATAAACATTTAAGTGGAGACAGTATACGAGTGCACACACCACCCCACAGAAACATAGACAGCACTGCTAGCCCTTCGTACTTTCACACAGTAAAATCAGCCTGACCCAAAACCACGTCTACATCTCTGTTTTTTGCATCATCATTGTGATGGCTCAGGCTTCTCTGTTTTTTAAATGGTATGGAGTAGATTAAAAAGCTGGTATAATTACAACGTTAGAAACACACATTGCAGTCCTGTAACTGATTTATATTGAAAACAATATAGAAAGATCCATTGACCAATACAAAATTATGTATGAAATATGAACCATAAAGTACCAATGCTTCACAAGGTCTTTCCAACAAAAAAGAAGAATCGTTTACCAATGCGAGACACTAACCCCCTAGTGAGAAGTGTTACTTTTTATTTTCTTAAGCACCAATGATTTCTGAAAGTCCTGTGTTGTCAGATGCTCTGACTGCTTCTTGTAAAATTATCAGTAGTGTTCTATACATGGATCTAGTTCCATTGCCAGTGCTGACAATTTGATAATTAAAATACCCTTTATTTTCTTGGAAATAAAAAAAAAAAAAAAAATGATTTTCTCAGATAGCCAATACACATTCTAGTCAGTTTGTAGCAAGACACTTTTGAAGAAGTGAACCCTTTTATTTATGTTGGCTTTTACTCCCTTTCAGAAAAAAAAAATACTGTGCACTATGCACTCTGTTTAAACTAACAGCATGATTCACGTTTTGAAATAAATGAATAAATAAATAGATCAATAAATCAATAAATAAATACAATAATCAATAGTAATTCCTTAATGCATTGAATGGTTCTCAGTCCTGCACCTATAAGCCCCAGCTAAAGGCACCGATGGCTGTTGTCCTACAGTATATGCAAGCTATAGAGCTTTCCTTTAAAATAGATACTTTGAAATGATATAAACAGGGCATGGTTTTCCTGATTCAGTACACCCAATCACATAAGATGACCTGCCTATTGCATTGCTGAGAGGTACATTTTTCAAGTCACATACTGCATTCCGTTTCATCTTTTGGTCACTCAACAGAAAAGCAGTCATCAGATCAGAGGAGCTGCTAAAATGAACAGACTCTTCTTGCTTAATGTATTGTTCTGCATCGCTTGTAAGTGTGAACCTGTTTATTTATTAATGTAATCAGTAAACTACATCAAGTAGAAAACTGCTACAGAAAACCATTTTAATATCATATACATTTATTTTCATACAGAAATATTTAATTTGTAACGTAAGCAAATGGTCAGACACAAAAGCATCAGCCGGCACTTTAGTAAAGTTTTGTCTTGCATTTATTTTTTGCTTGTAATATGCATAACATTGGAGGAATCGAAATCTGTGCTTACATCCAATTCTACAAAATAAAATATGTTAAACATTAAAGGGGTCTCATCCCTGTGCTTGTATTATTAATAATTAAAACAGCTCCCGCAAACTCGTTAATCCGAACATACTAGGACTGGACCTTGTTTAGATTAGTGATTTGATTAGTCTGGATCACAGTCTGTGCCATGCTGGAAATACCTTGTCTAGTCATTGTTTTATGTTTTTGATACTTACATTTGATCACAGTTTATTTTGTGAAGTTTGTTTTTTGCTGCTAATATTACTTTCTTTCAATATTATAGCATGTTCTGGATTAGCGAGTGTCTGCTGTATATCAGAACCTTTTTAATGAACTGAACCTGATGGTATTTTAAACAGATACCTGGGATAGCTTGATATTCAGATGGGAAGCTTGTGTGCTAATTGCTTGAAGACCCTCACAGTGATGTTTTGTAATTTACAGATGAGATTCCAGCACAGCTCATTGTCCAGCCACATCTATCAGTGACAGCCCAGCTTGGAGAGTCTGTGACCCTGCAGTGCTCTGCATCGCGTACTCAGCACCATGCTTTGGTTTGGTTCAAGCAAGTCATTGGACAGCCTCTTGTGTATATGATCAAATATGATGGAAAATCAAAGCCTATCTTTTTGGATGAATTTAATGATAAATCACGTTTCCAAATTCTAACAAATGAGATCAGTTTTAACCTCACAGTTTTAAAGACGGAATCGTCGGATATGGCTGTTTATTACTGCGCAGCACTGAAAGACAATCAAGTGCTTTTTGGGAACGGAACTACACTGTTGATTAAAGGTAAACTCAAAAGTTAATTTAAATATATTTTGAATGTTCCTTTAAAATGTTTCTAGGGATGGGAGTAAAAACTGAAATATGTTTCATCTGCACTTCTCACAGTCAATGCATGTCACGTATATTATCATGTCATTATATTATCAAAAAACATAAAAACATTTTATTTAAGAATGAAAGGAGGCCATTTGGCCCAAATTATTATTATAAAAAGTCCTTAGAGAAAGTGTGGAAACAGCAGCCAGAACAAGATAGTGAAGCTACAGAGTTACAGCAGCCGCTAAATGACTTGAAGAAATTCAAATTGAGCATTTTGTAATTACTTTATAACATGGACCTTTATACTAGTAATGTGTCATAAGGATGTTGCTGTAAGCTTCTGTTGTCTCATCTTTTAATACAAAGAATGCCCAATAGCAGCCAGACCTTCAAGTGAATATTCTATCCTGGGTAATGTTAAATGTAATAATTACTGTGATTAAACAATATTCAGGGGTTTGTGCTCAGCATTGCACTGAAACAGTCTGGATGATGATCTTGTTGTGGCAGCAATGCTCCATACGTTACCATTCTAGTGTTCTTGGACATGGGCTTGAATCCCTCATTTTATACAGTAAACTGATCAGAATTAATCTTTATAATTATTTAAATCAGCTAATCTTCAATCAACATCATCTTCAGCGGCAAACAGCACTGCAACTGACATACATAAATGTGGTTAACTTAAAATATATATTTAAACACTTTATTCGATAATCTTTATTTGAAGTGCTAAGCTTTTTAAAAATAAATACACTATTTTTTAAACAAAACAGTAAATGCCTTTAAAATAAACTTAAATATAAAGTTGAAAAATAAATGTGATATTGCACATGGAAACTGAACACATACAAAATGTAGTAAATAACCAAACAAAGAACACATACTTGTGCTTCAATATGAAATCACATTACACATAACAAAGCAGCTGTGGATAAAAAAACATGCCCAAAAAGAAAACATAACAAAAAAGAAAGAGAGAAAGGCTGCCACTGTACATTCCTGTATGTTTCATTCTTACTGGATACCTGCTGGGCTTGCCTTCCACAGAAACACATTGGTGGAGAAAACATATTTTGAGATTTTTAAAAAATATTTCTGAACACCTTCCTGGCTCTGTTTAGGTATTGAATCCAGAGGAAGGATTATTCTGCCTCGTATCTCTGAATCGCTGCAGTCTTACTATTGTGCAGAGGTGACATGTGGGGAGATCAGCAATGGAAATGGAACCAAGGAGGACAGTACTGGTGAGCTTCTGTTTTTTCTTGCACACTGCTATACAAAAACAAAACATTGCTAATAAAAAGAAAATGTGCAGAAAGATTAGAAACCTAGATATAATTCCAATGTCCTGGAAAAGCATTTCAGATGTGTCACACAGAATTTACAAATCTTGCTGCACGCAACTGTAAAATGAAGGGTGATTATCAAATGTATCAAACACCTTGCAAACTATAATACTCACATCGCACATCAAACAAAATGTTTAACTCATACATCACTATGTGCATCAAACTACTCTCACACCCACAGTGTGCATTTAAAATGGACACTGGCCATGTTTACATTACAGTCTACTGTAAAACATATAATCTGGAAGTAACTACTGAGTACAATGCATGTGTTTTACACTTGACACACACACACATGTATACATATATATTATTCAGCATTTTTAAATGTAAAAATTCCTATGACTCTGAAGTTAAACTATCTGTGACTTACTTTGCATCATCAAACTTGCAAAAAAAAAACACTGCTTCCTTCAGGTTTGGTAAATTCTTGTAGGGTCACAGCATGTGAGGTTGGATAAGTGGCATGATTCATGACTTAATCAAATGTAATCCTTTGCTGTGCTTCTGGTTTCCACGCTGAGAAGGAAGAGCTGATCTGATGTGTACCAATGAATACCAATATCTCCTCATATTGTAGGCGCTGATCATTGGGCAGTGGTCAAGGCTAGTTTGAAATTCACTGGCCTGGTACCTATATGGTAGATGATGTCTAGCTTCATCTATGAAGATGTTTTGAACAGTGTCCAAGTCCAACATTGAATTCACTTGGCTGTCCCTGCTCTCAACAAATATTGATGTTTAAGTATTGAAAATTACATTTCTACATGTATGCAGAGTTTAGAATGTTTTTTCAAATAATTGAGTGTCAGTAACTGCAAATTATATGCGCATTTTTAAGATGAATCACTAACATAACAAACGTGTGTGTTAGCAATGGAATTCTGTACGGAGAATTAAGAAATGTGTGTGAAGCATATGAATACTTTTGCATTAACAGTTTTTATTATTAAAATATATATATTTTTCCATATTCAGATCAGATACAAAACCAGTGAATATTTGGTGAAAATATTACAGAAACCAATTTCTAGAAGACATTATAAAAGATTTATAGTCAAAGTTAATATATATATATTTATATATATATATATATATATATATATATATATATATATATATATATATATATATATATATATATATATATATACTGTAAATAAGACTTCCACACAGGTTCGTGCCCCTTTAAAAATACGACCCAGGACACACAGGAATGGTTTTTTTCTTGCGCTGACGCGCTATATTTTTAATAAACACAAAAATAAAAAAAAACACAGAAGAAAACCTAACTCCGTTTTGGAGCACTAACTAAACAGGTTATTCCCTGACTAACTTGCAGGACGGCTAAGCCATTTACCTGTTTAACACACACAAGAACAAAAACCACACGGGCTTAACACCACACTTACTACTTTAAATTCTGGCTACTCGGAGACAGATCACCTCTTCTGCCTCCTTCTACTCAGCAGCCACAAGCATTCTGCAGGTGCAGGGGATAATTACACAATAAAACAATTAAGAAAACTGATTAACAGAAAAGCAAAACAATTAAACAATTAAACTAAACAAACGTGCATTTTCACATATTTTTCTTCAGGGAGGATTTAACCCCCTCCCTACTGTCTCACAATATATATATATATATATATATATATATATATATATATATATACTGCTGTGCAAAAGTCTTAGACATGTTGCATTTTTCTACTCTGATGCATTATGAGAACCAACAATTTACTCAAATCTTCCACTAGTGTTTTCTACTATTTTAACAACCTTGACTTTCTTAAAGAAGGAAAAACACTGAGTGAAATAGCTCGAATCACTTGATATATATATATATATATATATATTTGACCCCAAGCCGTAAATACGACCCCAATCTTTTTGTGTTTGGTGTGGTCTTGTGACTGCCCCCATTGCAAGGCAGACAATTCACTTTACCTGTGAAGAAGAAGATCCACTTTTGTACTTTTGAAATGTAGATAAATCAATAGATAAATACATATGGTGATTTGATCATTGTATTTTAAAGCATAGGTCTGCAATGTATTTATTAGGCTATAACATTAACGTTTTTTTTGTGTTTGTTGTTTTTTTTTTCAAATAATTTAACACAATTGGGGCTACCCTGGAGAATAATTCCAACTAGACTCGCTTTTACATGAAGGGTATATGGATGGCAGGCAAGCTATCATGCATACCAAGATAAGCTAGAAAAATGCAGAAAAATGCTAAAGAGAGGAAAAAACGAAGCAGAAGGGTAGTGCAAGGATTTTAGTGACATAACTAAAAGGAATGTGCAAGAAAGTGCTTTGAATGCAGCAACCCAGTGCAATTAAGAACAGAGAACAGAGAGAGAGAGAAAATGGAAAGCTGCAAAAACAAGTGAAGACTTAAAAAAGAGTTAGAACAATTACAAGGAGCGTATGATTGTTTAACACAGAGATGTTTAAACATGACAGCAGACAAGGCAAGAGGTGCACCTGGTGAGAAGAGTGTGATTCTGCAGTTTAAAGAAAATCTTAGGATGTATAGTGATACTGACTGGAATGTTTAGCCCAAATCAACACGACTTTGTAGTATTTTGGGGTACTTTGGAGAGGGTCGTGGATGAACATAGATTGACCAATGCAGATGCATGGGTATTGTTGTGTGTTTGTTTAGGAACATCGCTTGTTAATGGCCATGATGACACTGTTAAGAATAAAAATGCAAATCAGCCTTCTCAGAACACCCACCACAGACTGGGCAATAATACAAGCACCAGTAAGAGAGAAAGGGGAGCATCCAGTTTTCTCTGCATCTCGGCTGTATACCAGCTGCAGATCATAACCACCTAGCATCTAAACAGCTCTTAATACAGAACTCAGGTCCCAAAGCTTCAACAAGCCCTGGCAATGTATTCAGAGGCAACAGGGTGTGTGGACCTAATGAATAAAATGCACCATTTCTGTACAGCTAATGAGATGCATCAACCTGTAGCTGCAGCTACAGAAAAGAGAGTGCCATGTGATATGTCACTCTGCAATGTTTACTGTACAGTGAGACCAGTGCAGGGAACAACAATGTTTACTGGTTCAGGCATATCTCAGGAGAATCCCTTATAGAATTCGCTTACATACATGGCAATGGGAATCCAGAGTGTGGGGACAGTTCACAGGTAGGGCTTCCCACCACCAAGTGTGTTTATGACTTCAATAAGAAGCTCAGCTACTCGGATGCTGGGGCTTACTATTGTGCAGTGGTGGCATGTGAGGAGGTCATTATTGGAAAGGGAACTGAGGTGGACTTTGCAGTGAGATTTTCAATGTTCCTTTCCTTGAAAGAGTATGTTATTGCAATGTAAGAGCTGTTGAAAACAGATGCATGGGCCATTGCTCAGAATTGTAATTGTTGTATGCATTCTGTCTTTTACACAGATGGAAATCCACACAGTACTACCCTAGTCGTCTGCTCTTTGGCTGCAACATCCATTTTGCTTTTGATTTTAATTGCTGCCCTTCTGTGCACAAGAACCAGGGCAAGGCAGTGCAGACCTTGTGCAGGTAAGATGATTTCATGTGCAAGAAACTATATGCATTTGGAAGCTTTTAATGTTGTATCATATTACAGTACCCCAGCTGCTTGCACTGAATATCTTAAATTGTAGCTTCTGTAGAAAATAACACTGGTAAATATAGGAGAGCGCTATTTATACAGTACATTATTAAATATATCCCTCTCTGGCAACGTACATTCCACAGACACAGATACTGATAGACTCGCCTGTGCTGATATATTTACTCAGAGCAGTATTTAGATGCACCACTATTTGTATTATTTAAAAAGGGACATAAGTTGTAGATTCTTCCAAACATTTTGTCTATAGCATGCCATGCTAACAAGATTTAGTTCAGTGAAAGCATGGTAAGGATAAGAGATTTAGAGGTTTCACTGCATGGTTAAGCATTGTAAAAAGAAAGCAGGATTAACTGCAAATTTGTGTCAGTTTTTTGTTTAGCATGGGAAAACTACAAAGCAGTATGTAATTCAATATGTTAACATTATTCAGCAGGTTTCATTCGACTTCATGAAGCAGAATGAGTTCATTCTGTTAGGTGATGCAGAACTTTTGGCCATAGCTATAGATGCGCCGAATGGCCCCCTCTCGTTCGTAAATGTTCTTATTCTCTTATAATATCTGCTGGATCAGGAAACATAACTGATGTGAATTGTTTGAGTTTCCATTCTTCACTGCAGTTCAGGAGTCTGATTATCAGTTCATGTACCTGTTAGTTTCACACCTTTAATAATGATATGAAAAGATGACTAAGAGCACTGCTGCTAATTTGTATTCTCTTCCACCGTCCTTCCTTGCTGTGTTCTTAGGAAATGTTGACGCACAAGCTGCTCAAACAAATGCAGACTCCACCAATGATCAGGTAAGGCTTTCTCGGCAATGAAGTTTGTGAAGAAAAATACAAAGTAATGTTATAACTTATATGCGATTTATTTTGTGTTGAAAAGGGTATGATCCTTACCCTACTACTACTACTACGACTACTACTACTAATAATAATAATAATAATAATAATAATAATAATAATAATAATAATAATAATAATATTTGTAGTAGCACTCTAACAACTCCTCTACTTAGATCTGCATGTCCAGTGCTACAGAAAAAATACATCTTTTTATGTATACATTTATGTTTTTAGTTAAACTATAGGTACGTGAATCCATATATTTTTAGTTAAACCATAGGTACGTGAATCCATGTATTGTTTTGTTTCTTGCAGTTTGAGGTATGAAATGAAAATATCCAAACTTACTTAAGTGATCATATCATGATCATATCATTAATGTTGATCCAAGAGGACCAACATTAATGACCAGAAATCAGAGCTGTGCAAGCTGGGAAAATTTCTCACCCTGTACATTTCTACACAAACCAGAAACAAAAACAGCCACGCAGCAAACTGTACACACAGTGCATGATGGAACTATAATTGGACTATAAAAACTGATCCATAATGGCCTCTTTTGCAGAATGAGCAAATGCTGGATTACGCTGCCTTGGATTTCGATCAGAGAAGAAATAAACCTGGAAAAAAGAAGAGAGCCATGAATAAAGAAAGTGTGTACGCTGAAGTGCGAGTGCAGCAGCGGGAATAACAGTTCTGTCCACACTGTTTCCAAAAACAGGCTGCAAAGAATATATACAAATGTAATTGTAATACATGTTAATTACAGATACCATGGGCTGTATAGTCAGCTGGAATGGTATATACATATATATATATACATATATATATACTGTATATATATATATATATATATATATATATATATGTAACATGTTACATTAAGTTACATTAAGTGTGTCTAATTACTGTGTATTTACATAGCAGTTACATTGATGTTATATAAACCAAACCAAACCGCTGATACAACTGTGTGTGTGTATATATATATTTAATTATATATAAAATCATTTTATATATATAAAAATGATTTAATTGTAATTGTGTAACTACACATGCACTTACTAAGTAGCAACCATGCAAATACACAGTAATTAGAGACGCTTAATGTAGTTCTCAGTCAGGCTGGGTTACAGTATTGTATTCCCATTTTCATATTGCTGGAACATTGTTTAATTTGACTGCATATCAGTACATGGTCATGTTTTATATATATTTGCAGCTGCATGGGAAGCATGTGATTCATGTAAATTAGTCGACTTTGACACAATATCTGTACTGCTTTGTTTTAGTAGTTCTTTTGTTTAATATGGTTTAACTGCAGTTTGGTTGTATGGATTTTTATCTTTAAGGGCTAGTTTCTACGATGCTGATAGCACTAATCATGGACTACCTAATGTTATTGTAGGTAAGGTAGACCAAGATTTGTGCTAATCGGGGTTTGTGATGCCAGTCATAAGTGATCATTATATTATATAATGGTCGAAATATCAATAGGTAAGACTAGGTATGTATGGTCTTTTATCTGTCAGCCAGTGTCATAAACTGCTTATACATTCTAATACATTTCAACAGAATACATTCTCAACACATCTGTCTGTATTTTGAATGAGGGCTCCAATAAATACATTTAAAAATATAAGATGTATGCAACTCATTTGTAATGTAATATGAATTCAATGGTATTATTTGTCAGGGTGTGTGTGTAGGAGGGCTACATACCGGTATAATACAATACAGTGCTCACCCCAGCCATGCCCATGCTGCTGAGAACTGGTTCTGTGGTATAAAGAGCTCCTTATAAGGGGAGCTCTGTGCAGAGTAGCTGTAGAGTGTGTTGTGCAGCTCTGAAATGTAAGGCTTGTGCAGACAAAGCACTCTTTCTTCTCAATTCTACATGCTTCAAAAGTGTGCCACTCGCCTAAATATTGTGTGTTAAATAATTATTTTGAAATGTTACTGCACAAGACAGAATGTTGTCCAGCCTGGTTTTACATGTTGTTTTTACGTTAGCTTACTGTTGGGCTGCCTCAACCGCTGCTGCTGTGGAATTATTTGTGTTTATTTTATTTTTTTTAAACCGATATTGTCCAGTTCTGAACACACACATTCACTGCAGTCTGGTTTGTAGAAGATCAAACCGCATGATTAAAATAAAACCTTTTTTTATTTTTTGTATAAACATATACTGATATGCGGTTGACCTGCAGTCATTTTCCACATGCCTTACCAATCATCAGTTAGCATTAAGACATGTGATATGCAGCAGTACACCCATATAGACAGCAGACTATTAGTTCACACCTACTTTCAATAGAAGACGTGAGAAAATATAAAGTATTTTTCCATTTGTATGTGGTTAAAAAAAGTTACACTGTATACAGTAAAAACACACAAACACAATGCAGGCCTGGTATGAGTGTACAAACATGTTATTTATTTTAATCAATGATTGTTTTATATTTCTTTTTTTAATGATTCCCTGCGTGAATAATTTTAAGACACAGTATTGAATTACATATTAGCGACCATCCAAAGACCTTTCAGTAACACTTTACAATAAGTGTCTCTAGTCACTTTGTATTTATATAGTATTTGCTTAGTACATACACACTTACACATAATTACAATGTTTTGCATGATATAAGCCTAACACTATCCCTAACACAAAACCAAACTAAACCTAACTCTTACCCCCCTCACCCTAACTCTAAACCTAACTCTAACCCCCCTCACCCAAACTCTAAACCTAACCCTAACCCCCCTCACCCTAACTCTAAACCTAACCCTAACCCCCCTCACCCTAACTCTAAACCTAACCCTAACCCCCCTCACCCTAACTCTAAACCTAACCCTAACCCCCCTCACCCTAACTCTAAACCTAACCCTAACCCCCCTCACCCTAACTCTAAACCTAACCCTAACCCCCCTCACCCTAACCCTTCTCTGATACAATTGTGTACTTATATTCATTGTGCAAAAAGATAAACGTTAAGTCCATTGTAACTGTGCATAATAACATTGTAATTATGTTTAAGTACACCTGCATCTACATATATAACTACTATGTAAGCACACAGTAATTAGAGACACTTAATGTAAAGTGTTACCGACCTTTCTTGACATTTTTGAGCAGCTCTGTACAGTGGACCTGATTTAGTCAGCGTTTGCTCCAGTGCAAAGTGTAATAAAAACACACCCATTCTCACATGTTTGACTGGCCTGTCCTATTGGAAGAGGGAGAATGCAGGATTGTACATTGCAGGATGGGTTTTCAACCCCATCCCTACTAAACAAGCATACATGTGCAGAACTCTGCCCTGCCACAGGGTCCTGCACACATGTTCCATCAAAGCCGGGTGGCACAGGGCTTGTTGTATGGAGGCACACGTGTCTTCTGCCTCTCCAAGTGTAACCCTGAATATAAGTTTTACTTTAACTACTCTTCGTATCACTTGTAATACTTTCTGATGGTGCTGAAACTATTTAAATAATCTGAATGCTCCATTTGCACAGTCTTCTCATGTACTATTAGGAAATTTGCATTTGTTCACATGTACTTTATATTGAATTTTCCATCAAAGAAGACAGTTCAGGCTGGGAGGGATGGTACATGTGGTTTTAACCCTCTAAAGATTGGGATCATAAATTTTACATAGTATAAAACATAAAAGCATAAGTTAATACTGGTGTTTGTTTTTTTTTGTAAAAAGTTCCTCCTACATGTAATATTTCATGTTTAAAGAACAAACAAACAAACTGTTCTTTTTTCCTTTGTTATGCTTGCTCCATATAATGGTCTTAAATTCTAAACAGTTACAAGCAACACATTCAGAAGACACTGCTTCAATGTTCTGCTTCAATGAGGTCTTGCCTGTCGAAATCTATATATAAATTAAGCAAATTAAAAAAACTGCAAAAAGCCCTGAAGGAGGAGGCAAGGATGGATGTGATGTGCACAAACCCGAACTCTGAATCCTCACACATTTGGGAGTAATTGTCTGGGAGGCTTAAAATAACCTATGCAAACATGTCTGTAACTCTACCTCATTCCAAATACATGGTGATGTTGACTGATGACTGCTGATCATTGTTCACTGGGTGTGATGACAAATTGTGACACTATTTACAGACAACTTGTCTGGATCATATTGATTATTACCCAGACCCATCCTAGGCAAAAGCTTCTAGGAAAAGCTTCTATTTAGTAATGTGTACCAAACACACACACATGATATAAATATCTAAGCAGAGGCAGTATATAAGTGTGTCCACCACCACACAGAAACACTGTATCGACAACTCTGCCTTGTACTTTCACACAGTAAATTCAGCCGGACCTAAAACCATATTTAAAACTTCATCATGGGTCAACAGCGCTATGATAGCTCTGGTTTCTCTGATCATTTAAAATGTCATGAAGCTGTTTAAAAGAATGGTATACATGCAGCATTAGAACAACACAACTGTAATAAATGCTATTGCCAAAAATCTGCAATAAACAATGTATTAACTGCTTTCTGTTTATGATGCCTTGTACCTGTGAGTAAAGAGGCCGCTTAGCCAGACTACAGGAAGCTCATAGAATGCTATATTCATGGAAAATAAGACATTCCAGTCACTTTTGAAGAACTGAACCATTTTATTCACGCACTCTGTTTAAACTAACAGCCTGATTCACTTTTTGAAATAAATAAATATATACAATAACCAATAATAAGTGCACCCATAACCCCTACCTAAGTTCTAAAAGGCATATGTGGCTGTTGTCATACAGTATATGCTGGCTATAGAGCTTTTCTTTATAATAGATACAGTAGTTTAAAATGTTGAAAACAGGGCATGTTTTTTCCTGATTCAGTTACCCAATCACATAAGATGGCCAGCCTATTGCTTTGCTGAGAGGTACATTTCTCAAGTCACATACTGCATTCCGTTTAATCTTTTGGTCACTCAACAGAAAAGCAGTCATCAGATCAGAGGAGCTGCTAAAATGAACAGACTCTTCTTGCTTAATGTATTGTTCTGCATCGCATGTAAGTGTGAACCTGTTTATTTATTAATGTAATCAGTGAACTACATTGAGCAGAAAATGTAACTTAAGCAAATGGTCAGACACAAAAACAGCAGCCAGCACTTTAGTAGAGTTTTATCTTGCAACTATTTTTTGCTTGTAATTTCCATAAAAAAGGAATCTGAATCTGCGTTTACAAATCTACAAAATAAAATATGTGAGACATTAAAGGGGTTTCATCCCTGTGCTTGTATTATTAATAATTAAAACAGCTCCCGCTAACTCACTAATCTGAACATACTAGGACTGGACCTTGTTTAGATTAGTGATTTGATTAACCCTGATAGCAATCTGTGCCACGTTAGAAATACCTTGTCTAGTCATTGCTTTATATTTTTGATACTTACATTGTATCACAGTTTATTCAATGGAGTTTGTTTTTTGCTGCTAATATTATTTTCTTTCAATATTATAGCATGTTCTGGATTAGCGAGAGCATGCTGTATATCAGACCCTTTTTAATGAACTGAACCTGATGGTATTTTAAGCAAATACCTGGGATAGCTTGATATTCAGATGGGAAGCTTGTGTGCTAATTGCCTGAAGACCCTCACAGTGATGTTTTGTAATTTACAGATGAGATTCCAGCACAGCTCATTGTCCAGCCACGTCTATCAGTGACAGCCCAGCTTGGAGAGCCTGTGACCCTGGAGTGCTCTGTATTGCGCACTGAACACAAGCACAGTACTTTGACGTGGTTCAAGCAAGTCATTGGACAGCCTCCTAGGTATATACTAACAGATGATGGACAAGCAGATGCTACCTTCTATGATGAATTTAAAGATAAAACACGTTTCAAATTGACAAGAAATGAGAGAAATCTTAACCTCATCATTTTAAAGACGGAATCATCGGATATGGCTATTTATTACTGCGCAGCACTGGAAGGCAGTCGTGTCCTTTTTGGGAATGGAACTTTACTGTTGCTTAAAGGTAAACTTAAAGGTTAATTAAAAAATATTTTAAATGTTCATTTAAAATGTTTCTTGCGATGGGAGTAAAAACTGAAATATGTTTTATCTGCACTTCTCACAGTCAATGCATGCCATATATATTATCATTTCATTATATTATCAAAAACCATAAAAACATTTAATTTAAGAATGAGAGGAGACAATTTGGCCCCAAATATGATTAAAAAAATCCTTAGAGAAAAAAGTGTGGACAACAGCAGTAAATGCAGCCAGGACAAGATAGTGAAGCTAGAGAGTTACAGCAGCCGCTAAATAACTTTTCATTCAAATTGAGCATTTTGTAATTACTTTATAACATGGACCTTTATACTAGTAATGTGTCATGAGGATGTTGCTGTAAGCTTCTGTTCCTTGTTAATAATGATCACAATATTTAATAACATATTTGTTAAATGTTTTATAAATGGATCCCTAAACTAAAGTGCAGTCAAACTAAAGTTCAATTCCTGTTGATCTTGTCCCTACTGTTGTCTCAGACATTTTTTTAATACAAAGAATATCCAATAGCAGCCAGACCTTCAAGAGAATATTCTATCCTGGGTAATGTTAAATGTAATAATTGCTGTTATTAAACACTTTCAGGAGTTTGTGCTCAGCATTGCATTGAAACAGTCTGGTTGGTGATCTTGTTGTGGCAGCAATGCTCCACCCGTTACCATTCTATTGTTCTTGGACATGGGCTTGAATCCCTCATTTTATACTGTAACCAGATCGGAACTAATCTGTATGATTATTTAGATCAGCTAATCTTCAATCAACACCTTCATCAGCGGCAAACAGCACTGCAACAGACATACATAAATGTGTTTATCTTAAAATATACATTTAAACACTTTATTGTATAAACTTTGTTTGAAGTGCTAAGCTTTTTGAAAATAAATATACTTTTCTTAAGCAATACAATAAATGCCTTTCAAACAAACTTAAATATAAAGTTGAAAAATAAATGTGATATTGCACATGGAAACTGAACACATACAACATGTAGTAAATAACCAAACAAAAAAACACATACCTGTGCTTCAATTTGAAATCACATTACACATAACAAAGCAGCTGCAGTCTCTTTGTGGAAAAGAAAAACATGCCCCAAAAGAACTTGCTCACATAATAAAAAAGAAAGAGAGAAAGGCTGCCACTGTACATTCCTCTATGTTTCATTCTTACTGGATACCTGCTGGGCTTGCCTTCCACAGAAACACATTGGTGGAGAAAACATATTTTGAGATTTTTTTTAAATATTCCTGAACACCTTCCTTGCTGTGTTTAGGTATTGAATCCAGAGGAAGGATTATTCAGTCTCCTATCTCTGAATCGGTGCAGTCTTACTATTGTGCAGAGGTGACATGTGGGGAGATCAGCAATGGAAATGGAACCAAGGAGGAGAGTACGGGTGAGCTTTTGTTTTTTCTTGCACACTGCCATGCTAAAAAAATAACATAGCTAATAAAAATTATAAAATAAATAAACGCTGAAATATTATAAACCTAGATATAATTCCATTCTCCTGGAAAAGCATTTCAGATGTGTCACACAGCATTTTCAAATCTTGCTGCACGCAACTGCAAAATGAAGGGTGATTATCAAATGAATCAAACACCTTGCAAACTATAATACATCACAAATCAAACAAAATGTTTAACTCATACATCACTATGTGCATCAAACTACTCTCACACCCACAGTGTGCATTTAAAATGGACATGTTTCCATTATAGTGTACTGTAGAACATATCATTTGGAAATAACTACTGAGTACAATGTATTTTACACTTGACACACACACACATGTATACATATATATTATTCAGCATTTTTAAATGTAAAAAATCCTATGACTCTGAAGTTAACCTTTGTGTGACTTACTTTGCATCATCAAACTTGCATGGAAAAAATAAACTGCTTCCATCAGGTGTATGTGCGGCGCCTTGTAGGGTCACAGCATGTGAGGTTGGATAAGAGGCATTATTTATGATTTAATCCAATGTATACCTTGGCTGTGCTTCTGGTTTCCATGCTGAGATGGAAAAGCTGATCCGATGTGTGCCAATGAATACCAATAGCTCCTCATATTGTATGGGCTGATCATTGGGCAGTGGTCAAGGCTAGTTTGAAATTCACTGGCCTGGTACCTGCATGGTAGATGATGTCTAACATCATCTATGAAAATGTTTTGAACAATGTCCAACAATGCATTCACCTGGCTGTCCCTGCTCTCAACAAATATTGATGTTTGTGGAGTATTGCAAATTACATTTCTACATGTATGCAGAGTGTAGAATGTTTATTCAAATAATTGAGTGTCAGCAACTGCAAATTATATGTACATTTTTAAGATGAATCACTAACATAACAAACGTGTGTGTTAGCAATGGAATTCTGTATGGGGAATTAAGAAATGAGCGTGGAGCATATGAATAGTTTTGTATTTGCTTTAACAGTTTCCTTGTTTTTATTATAAAAGAACATATATTTGTCCATATTCAAATTAGGTACAAAAACAGTGAATATTTGGTGAAAATATTAGAGACCAATTTCTAGAAGACATTATAAAAGATTTATAGTCAAAGTTTATATATATATATATAAATATATATATATATATATATATATATATATATATATATATATATATATATATATATATATATATATGTTGGACCCCAAGCCGAAATACGACCCCAATCTTTTCGTGTTTGGGGTTGTCTTGTGAATGCCTCCATCGCAATGCAGACAATTCACTTACCCGTAGCCGATCTGAAGAATGAACTTTTGTAATGTAAATAAATAAATAAATAGGGTGATTTAATCATTCTATTTTAAAGCATAGGTCTGCCATATATTTATTAGGCTACCACATTAATGTTTTTTTTTTTTTTTTTTCCCAAATAATTTAACACAACTGGTAATACCCTGGAGAATAATTCCAACTGGTCTCGCTTTTACATGAAGGGTATATGGCGAACAGGCAAGCTGTCATCCATACCAAATAAGCTAGAAAAATGCAAAAGAGAGGAATAAATGAAGCAGAAGGGCAGTGCAAGGATTTTAGTTACATAATTAAAAGCAATGTGCAAGAAAATGCTTTGAATGCAGCAACCCAGTGCAATTAAGAACAGAGAGAGAGAGAGAAAATAGAAAGCTGCAAAAACAAGTGAAGACTTAAAAAAGAGTTAGAACAAGTACAAGGAGCGTATGATTGTTTAACACAGAGATGTTTAAACATGACAGCAGACAAGGCAAGAGGTGCACCTGGTGAGAAGAGTGTGATTCGGCAGTTTAAAGAAAATCTTAGGATGTATAGAGGACACATTGCAGCAGTAGGGGTGTTTCCCATGGACGGGAGGACGATGATGGTAGTGATACTGACTCAGATAGGGAGGATGAGGACGATCACGGACCTGACCTTCCTGAGGAGGAATGGGACTGGCATGATAACCTGAGTGCATATTTAATACGCACAGTTTTAGATGCATTTGTATTACTGCTTGTTCTACTGTATTACTGTTATGTTTCATTCATAAACAATGCACTAATGATAAGCGTCAGACCCTGCAACTGCGCCGCACAATGACAATTGACATTTCATTACACTGGAGAAGTATATTGGAAAGTTGAATAAACAAATAAAATGTATGCAGAGGTCCCTGAGTGACTCTACTGGTGAAGGCAAGACCGTGTGGTGTGCAGGGTGAATCATACAGTCAGGAGAGCACAGGGTTGAGTCCTGGCTGTGCAGACCGTGTGGTGTGCAGGGTGAGTCATACAGTCAGGGGAGTGCAGGGTTGAGTCCTGGCTGTGCAGGTCGTGTGGTGTGCAGGGTGAGTCATACAGTCAGGGGAGCACAGTGTTCAGTCCTGGCTGTGCAGACCATGTGGTGTGCAGGGTGAGTCATACAGTCAGGGGAGCACAGGGTTGAGTCCTGGCTGTGCAGACCGTGTGGTGTCCAGGGTGAGTCATACAGTCAGGGGAGCACAGGGTTGAGTCCTAGCTGTGCAAAGTTTCCAATTCTTCACTAGGGTTAGGAAACATCGACAGGATTTAGCCACCTCACCATCCTTACAGCAGCTGTTCCCATAACCTTGTGCTTATTTTAGTGCAGCAGCGAATAAAGTAGAAATCATTATCAGGGCATGCTGGCAGCTCTCTTTAATCAGCTCAACCCTACCACATTGATATGACTGTCTGCACAACACTCCTTATTTGTGTTAAAGAACTGATTTACTTACACTGGCTCTTGAAATGGATATCATTTAGCACACCTAGAACCCTATTGAACTTAGCTCTCCGTTGTATTTGATTAACATATTGTTTACCACTGCATTAACATTTAATATACCTCTCATTTACATTTCAGATTATAACCAGAACATGCGCATACTTGTGATTCTCTCATTTGTAAGGAGTGGATGTCTTGTCATTGCAATCCCAATAATTATAATGCTCTTAAGAAGAGAATAACCAAGAAGTAAGTATGAGGAAAAAATAGATTCTGGCCTGAAGCCCCCAAAAATTAACATTTTTACAAATAAAGAACTGAAGCAGACAAATGAACAAGGACAAATATGAAGGATTCCATTACTGTGGAGTTATTCCACTGAGCTGCAGTCTTTTCATTATAGTAAATATGGCTAATTCTCCCTGCTTTGCAAAGCAATCTGTTTAAACTGCTTCACAATTATGAGCATTGTATTTTGTTTTGCCTAAGACGATAAGAACTATGTCTGTAACCACAATTGTACCTTTAGTTCAGTAAATGCACAATAAATCATGATGCATTCTTGCAATACACCATTTGTTTGTTCATTGATTTTTATGTTTTTTAATTAAAAATGCTGCTAAAAGCAGGGCATAGAAAGTCAGAAATAAAAAAGTGAACTGCCCTAGCTCACACTCTAATGATACAAGTGTTGTACCAGGCTCCTCCCTCTACCACCCTAGAGCCTAGGAGACAACAGGTACAAACAGAAATGTATATATATATATATATATATATATATATATATATATATATATATATACACCACCTATTGTTTAAAGCAGGTACTAGGAACCTGTGATTTACTTCCAAAGAACGGCACTCATGCACCTTCCCCTCAACTTCAGTTTTGTATAACTTAATTTGAGCAGCTGTTACCCCAACCCCACCAAGCAGCAGGCACAGGTAAAATATTTCAGTGTAGTTCAGTTTTTAATACAATGTTCAGAGAAACACAATATATGCTCCACTTTTTGTCTAGGAGCCAAAATATCAAGTAAAAGAAAATATTAAACTTGGGGGTTTTGCTCCCTCGGCTAGCTAGGAGCCAAAGTAACAAAGAAATAGAGAAATGTGTAAAAGGGTTTACTCCCTCGGTGGGCTAGGAGCTGAAGTAAGAAAGAAATAGAGAAATGTGTAAAAGAGTTTACTCCCTCGGTGGGCTAGGAGCCAAAGTAACAAAGAAATAGAGAAATGTGTAAAAGGGTTTACTCCCTCGGTGGGCTAGGAGCTGAAGTAAGAAAGAAATAGAGAAATGTGTAAAAGGGTTTACTCCCTCTGTGGGCTAGGAAACAAAAAAAGAAAACAGTGTCCAGAAAATGTTATATAAAAAAAGTGCATGGTATAATCCAATTAAAATGTCCAAAGGAACAAACAAACAAAAAAAAAAAAACATAATAAAAATAGGAAGTAGCAGACCGCCGTGTAGATCAGTCTAGCGCCCTCCTGCATCGACCAATAGAACACCACAGTCACACCACTGCCACCCTTGTGATTTTCACACTAAAAGAAATCAAACACTCTGTGAATACCAACCAATCAGCTTTTTCCTCAGATGGTCCCGAATCCCTTCCACCCACTTTTCCAACTGATGCATTGAAATCAGGTGTCACACCCTCCAGATTAAAGCATTACGTCTTGCCACAACTACAGAAATAATGAAAACACAAATTCCTATTTAAAATGTCCTTATATGAAGAAGCACTGCCAACAACAAACTACTTACAGATCCCATTAAGAGCATAGCTTATATGCTGTGCTCCAAGAAACTACAATTGTGACCCTGTTTACAGACAACTTAATTAGCATCTGGACCCATCCTACATAAAAAGCTTCTAGGAAAAGCTTATATTTCTTAATGGGTACCAAGCATACAAATTATGTAAATATTTGAGTAGAGGCACTATGCAAGTTTAACCACCCCCACACATAAATACTTCATAGACAACTCTGCTTTGTACTTGTACTACACACAGATGACAACTCTTGGTCTGGAATACTATTTAATTAAATCTGTAAATACATCATTGTACAGCATTTGTTTTTAATGTAAAGCTTGCACATTGCTTTTCATATGCATTGCATTGGGGGACATTGCATACATTCCCCCCTTTAAATCCCAGAACCCATGTGTAACAGGCGAGTTTCATGTGGGTGCTGAGTGACAGGCAGGAGATCAAGACATAGGATGTTGAGACGCCATGCAGTCGCACATGTTTATTTACATACACACACACACACACACACACACACACACACACACACACACACACACACACACACACAGACTCACACACACACACACACACACAGACACACACACACACACACAGACTCACACACACAGACTCACACACACTCTCACATGAACCCGACCTCTTGTCGCATGACGCTCTGAGTTTAAGTTTAATCAGTAGTCGACTACGCCACTAGTGACTTTAAATCTCAGACCCCATGCTAAACCTCATGGGAAACAATGTGATGTTTTAACGGTATATTCGGGTTTGTATACTCCTTTCATCTGACTTTAGTGATATGTCAGACTTATAAAAGTGTGATCACCATTTGGCCCAAGCTTCCATGTCGCTGACGGGTACTTACTGTCAACTGGAACACTGCCATAAATCACCAGCTTTGGCAGAGTTTCATGATCATGAAAACTCTCTGATTGTTTCTTCCTCTTATCTAATCACTTCATTTGTTTGTTTGTTTTTTTCACTTACAGTTATTATACTCATTTATATTAGTTATTACTTCAGCATTAATGCCTGTTTTCATTTTAAAAAATAAATCTCCTACAATAAACAATGTATTAACTTCAGCTGCTTTCTGTTTCTGGTGCCTTGTTTCTGTGAGTATAGAGGCCGCATGGCCAGACTACAACAACCTCCCAGAATGCTCCTTGGTGCCTACTTGATTCCAAGAGCTTCCATACCAGAAGAGTTCATTTTTATACCCTGTTTAACATGCTGTGCATAAATTTAACACAACCTGTCTGGATCTCTTTGATCAGTCACCTGACCCATCCTTGGTAAATTAGCTTTCAGGTGTTATTTCTGCTGGCTCTGGAATAAACCTATAGGAAAACCTTATATTTAATGTGTACCAAATATATATATATATATAAACACTCAAGTGGAGACAGTATACAAGTATACAAGTTCATCCACCACTCCATATAGACAGCACTGCTAGTCCTTTGTACTTTCACACAGTAAATTCAGCCTGACCCAAACCCACGTCTCCATCTCTGTCTTTTGCATCATCACTGTGACGGCTCAGGCCTCTCTGTTTTTAATGGTATGGAGGAGATTAAAAAGGTGGTATAAATACAACATTAGAAACACACATTGCAGTCCTGTAACTGATTTATATTGAAAACAATATAGAAAGATCCATTGACCGATACAAAATTCAGTATGAAATATGAACCATAAAGTATCAATGCTTCACAAGGTCTTTCCAACAAAAAAGAAGAATCGTTTACCAAAACGAGACACTATCCACCTTGTGAGAAGTATTGCTTTTTTTTTTTTTTTTAAGCACCAATGATTTCTGAAAGTCCTGTGTTGTCAGATGCTCTGACTGGTTCCTGTACAATTGTCAGTAGTGTTCTGTACCTGGACCTGCTTCCATTGCCAGTGCAGAGACTTTGATCACTGAAACAAAGTTTATTTTCATAATAAAGTAAAGTTTCACTTTTAACTGCTCTTAGTATCACTTGTAATACTTTCTGATGGTGCTGAAACTATTACAATGATTTGAATGCTCCATTTTTACACTAGCAGTCTTCTCATTTATTATTACGAAATGTGCTTCTGTTCACATGTAGTTTATATTGAATTTTCAGGTCAGGCTGGGAGGCAGAGATAAAAGTGGTTTTATAACAACACAATGACAATTACCTCCCAAGTGGTCTTGCCTGTTACAATCTGTGTATATTTTTAAACAAATCAAGCAAATAAAAAATAAACCTGAAGGAGACAAAGATAGCAGGTGTGTGCATGAACCCGAACTCTGAATCCTCACACATTTGAGAGTAATTGTCTGGGTGGCTTAAAATAAAATACATGAACATGACTGTAACTCTACCTCATTCAAAATACATGGTGATGTTGACTGATGACTGCTGATCATTGTTCGCAGGGTGTGATGACAAATTGTGACACTATTGACAGACAACCTGTCTGGATAGGTAAAAAAGCTTCTAGAAAAAGCTTCTATTTCTTAATATGTACCAAGCACACACATGATATGAATATCTAAGAAGAGGCAGTATAGAAGTGTGTCCACCACCACATAGAAACACTGTATCGACAACTGTACCTTGTACTTTCACACGGTAAAAAAACGTTACCATGTGTCAACAGTACTATGATAGCTCTGGTTTCTCTGATCATTTAAAATGTCTGGAAGCTCTTTAAAAGGATGGTATACATGAAGAATTAGAAGAATACAAATGTAATAAATGGTATTGCCAAACAAAAACTTCAATTACCAATTTTTTTAGCTTCAACTGCTTTGTCTTACTTGTTTGTGAGTATAGAGGACACTTGGACAGACTACATCAAGCTCTAGAATGCTCTGTATTTTCATGGAAATAAAAAGAAAACAAATGATTTTCTAAGATAGCCAATACATATGCTTGTCAGTTTATAGCAAGACACTTTTGAAGAAGTGAACGCTTTTATTCAAGTTGGCTTTCATTCAAGTTGGCTTTCATTCCCTTTCAGAAAAAAAAAAAATACCGAGGTACTATGCACTCTGTTTAAACTAACAGCCTGATTCACTTTTTTAAAAATAAATGAATGAAGCAACCAATCAATCAATCAATCAATCAATCAATCAATCAATAAATAAATCTATCAATCAATAAATAAATACAGTAATCAATAGTAATTGCTTTATGCATTGAATGGCTCTCAGACCTGCACCTAAAGGCACTGATGGCTGTTGTCCTACAGCATATGCAGGCTATAGAGCTGTTCTTTATAATAGATCCTTTGAAATGTTAAAAAAACAGGGCATGGTTTTCCTGATTCAATCACCCAATCACATAAGATGGCCTGCCTATTGCGTTGCTGAGAGGTACATTTTTCAAGTCACAAACTGCATTCCGTTTCATCATTTGGTCACTCAACAGAAAAGCATCATCATATCAGAGCAGCTGCTAAAATGAACAGACTCTTCTTGCTTAATGTATTGTTCTGCATCGCATGTAAGTGTGAACCTGTTTATTTATTAATGTAATCAGTAAAATACATCAAGTAGAAAACTGCTACAGAAAACAATTTTCATATGATATACATTTATTTTGCTTCAGAAATATTTAATTTGTAACTTAAGCAAATGATCAGAAACAAAAACAGTAGCCAGCACTTTAGTAAAGCTGTATCTTGCTTTTATATTTTGCTTGTAATTTGCATAAACATAGACGGAATCTGAATCTGCACTGACATCCAATTCTACAAAATAAAATCTGTGAAACATTAAAGGGGTCTCATCCCTGTGAATGTATTAATTAATAATTAAAACAGCACCCGCTAACTCGCTAATCCAAACATACTAGGACTGGAGCTTGTTTAGATTAGTGATTTGATTAGTCCTGATCGCAATCTGTGCCATGCTGGAAATACCTTGTCTATGCATTGTTTTATGTTTTTGATACTTACATTGTACCACAGTTTATTTTGTGGTTTGTTTTTTGCAGCTAATATTACTTTCTTTCAATATTATAGAATGTTCTGGTTTAGCGAGAGTCTTCTGTATATCAGACCCTTTTTAATGAACTAAACATGGGTATTTTAAACAGATACCTGGGATAGCTTGATAGTCAGATGGGAAGCTAGTGTGCTAATTGCCTGTAGACCCTCACAGTGATATTTTGTAATTTACAGATGAGATTCCAACACAGCGCATTGTCCAGCCACATCTCTCAGTGACAGCCCAACTTGGAGAGTCGGTGACCCTGGAGTGCTCTGTATTGCGCACTGAACACAAGCACAGTACTTTGATTTGGTTCAAGCAAGTCATTGGACAGCCTCCTAGGTATATACTAATAGATGATGGACAAGCAGATGCTACCTTCTATGATGAATTTAAAGATAAAACACGTTTCAAAATGAAAAGAACTGAGAGAAATCTTAACCTCATCATTTTAAAGATGGAATCGTCGGATATGGCTGTTTATTACTGCGCAGCACTGGAAGGCAGTCGTGTCCTTTTTGGGAATGGAATTTTACTGTTGCTTAAAGGTAAACTTAAAGGTTAATTAAAATATATTTTGAATGTTCATTTAAAATGTTTCTTGGGATGGGAGTAAAAACTGAAATATGTTTTATCTGCACTTCTCACAATCAGTACATGCCATGTTTATTATAATTTCTCTTGAGAAAAAACATAAGAACATTTAATTTAAGAATGAAAGGGGGCCGTTTGACTCAAAATATTATTATAAAATTAGAGAAAAAAAGTGTGGACAACAGCAGTAAATGCAGACAGGACATGATAGTGAAGCTAAAGAGTTACAGCAGCCGCTAAATGACTTGAAGAAATTCAAATTGAGCATTTTGTAATGACTTTGTAGCATGAACCTTTATACTAGTAATGTGTCATGAGGATGTTGCTGTAAGCTTCTGTTCCTTGTTAATAATGATCACAATATGTAATAACATATTTATAAATGTTTTATAAATGGATCCCTAAACTAAAGTGCAGTCAAACTAAAGTTCAATTCCCCGCCTGTTGATCTTGTCCCTACTGTTGTCTCAGACATCTTTCAATACAAAGAATATCCAATAGCAGCCAGACCTTCAAGAGAATATTTTATCCTACTAAACACTATTCAGGAGTTTGTGCTCAGCATTGCATTGAAACAGCTAATCTTCATAATCCCTTCATCAGCGGCAAACAGCACTGCAACAGACATATATACATGCGGTTATCTTAAAATATACATTTAAACACTTTATTGTATAAACTTTGTTTGAAGTGCTAAGCTTTTTGAAAATAAATATACTTTTCTTAAGCAATACAATAAATGCCTTTCAAACAAACTTAAATATAAAGTTGAAAAATAAATGTGATATTGCACATGGAAACTGAACACATACAAAATGTAGTAAATAACCAAACAAAGAGCACATACTTGTGCTTCAATTTGAAATCACATTACACATAACAAAGCAGCTGCAGCCTGTGTGGGAAAAAAAAGAAATATGCCCAAAAAGAACACATAACAAAAAAGAAAGAGAGAAAGGCTGCCATTGCACATTCCTGAATGTTTCATTCTTACTGGATACCTGCTGGGCTTGCCTTCCACAGAAACACATTGGTGGAGAAAACATATTTTGAGATTTTTTAAAAATATTCCTGAACACCTTCCTGGCTGTGTTTAGGTATTGAATCCAGACGAAGGATTATTCAGCCTCGTATCTCTGAATCGCTGCAGTCTTACTATTGTGCAGAGGTGACATGTGGGGAGATCAGCAATGGAAATGGAACCAAGGAGGACAGTACGGGTGAGCTTCTGTTTTTTCTTGCACACTGCTATACAAAAATAAAACATTGCTAATAAAAAGAAAATGTGCAGAAATATTAGAAACCTAGATATAATTCCATTGTCCTGGAAAAGCATTTTCAAATGTTGCTTGCATGCAACTGCAAAATGAAGGGTGCTTTTCAAATGAATCAAACACCTTGCAAACTATAATACATCACAAATCAAACAAAATGTTTAACTCATACATCACTGTGTGCATCAAACTACTCTCACACCCACAGTGTGCATTTAAAATGGACATGTTTCCATTACAGTGTACTGTAGAACATATCATTTGGAAATAACTACTGAGTACAATGCATGTGTTTTACACTTGACACACACACATGTATACATATATATTATTCAGCATTTTTAAATGTAAAAAATCCTATGACTCTGAAGTTAACCTTTGTTTGACTTACTTTGCATCATCAAACTTGAATGGAAAAAATAAACTGCTTCCTTCAGGTGTATGTGCGGCGCCTTGTAGGGTCACAGCATGTGAGGTTGGATAAGAGGCATTATTTATGATTTAATCCAATGTATACCTTGGCTGTGCTTCTGGTTTCCATGCTGAGTTGGAAAAGCTGATCCGATGTGTGCCAATGAATACCAATAGCTCCTCATATTGTATGGGCTGATCATTGGGCAGTGGTCAAGGCTAGTTTGAAATTCACTGGCCTGGTACCTGCATGGTAGATGATGTCTAACATCATCTATGAAAATGTTTTGAACAATGTCCAACAATGCATTCACCTGGCTGTCACTGCTCTCAACAAATATTGATGTTTGTGGAGTATTGCAAATTACATTTCTACATGTATGCAGAGTGTAGAATGTTTATTCAAATAATTGAGTGTCAGCAACTGCAAATTATATGTACATTTTTAAGATGAATCACTAACATAACAAACGTGTGTGTTAGCAATGGAATTCTGTATGGGGAATTAAGAAATGAGCGTGGAGCATATGAATAGTTTTGTATTTGCTTTAACAGTTTCCTTGTTTTTATTATAAAAGAACATATATTTGTCCATATTCAAATTAGGTACAAAAACAGTGAATATTTGGTGAAAATATTAGAGACCAATTTCTAGAAGACATTATAAAAGATTTATAGTCAAAGTTTATATATATATATATAAATATATAAATATATATATATATATATATATATATATATATATATATATATATATATATGTTGGACCCCAAGCCGAAATACGACCCCAATCTTTTCGTGTTTGGGGTTGTCTTGTGAATGCCTCCATCGCAATGCAGACAATTCACTTACCCGTAGCCGATCTGAAGAATGAACTTTTGTAATGTAAATAAATAAATAAATAGGGTGATTTAATCATTCTATTTTAAAGCATAGGTCTGCCATATATTTATTAGGCTACCACATTAATGTTTTTTTTTTTTTTTTTTCCCAAATAATTTAACACAACTGGTAATACCCTGGAGAATAATTCCAACTGGTCTCGCTTTTACATGAAGGGTATATGGCGAACAGGCAAGCTGTCATCCATACCAAATAAGCTAGAAAAATGCAAAAGAGAGGAATAAATGAAGCAGAAGGGCAGTGCAAGGATTTTAGTTACATAATTAAAAGCAATGTGCAAGAAAATGCTTTGAATGCAGCAACCCAGTGCAATTAAGAACAGAGAGAGAGAGAGAAAATAGAAAGCTGCAAAAACAAGTGAAGACTTAAAAAAGAGTTAGAACAAGTACAAGGAGCGTATGATTGTTTAACACAGAGATGTTTAAACATGACAGCAGACAAGGCAAGAGGTGCACCTGGTGAGAAGAGTGTGATTCGGCAGTTTAAAGAAAATCTTAGGATGTATAGAGGACACATTGCAGCAGTAGGGGTGTTTCCCATGGACGGGAGGACGATGATGGTAGTGATACTGACTCAGATAGGGAGGATGAGGACGATCACGGACCTGACCTTCCTGAGGAGGAATGGGACTGGCATGATAACCTGAGTGCATATTTAATACGCACAGTTTTAGATGCATTTGTATTACTGCTTGTTCTACTGTATTACTGTTATGTTTCATTCATAAACAATGCACTAATGATAAGCGTCAGACCCTGCAACTGCGCCGCACAATGACAATTGACATTTCATTACACTGGAGAAGTATATTGGAAAGTTGAATAAACAAATAAAATGTATGCAGAGGTCCCTGAGTGACTCTACTGGTGAAGGCAAGACCGTGTGGTGTGCAGGGTGAATCATACAGTCAGGAGAGCACAGGGTTGAGTCCTGGCTGTGCAGACCGTGTGGTGTGCAGGGTGAGTCATACAGTCAGGGGAGTGCAGGGTTGAGTCCTGGCTGTGCAGGTCGTGTGGTGTGCAGGGTGAGTCATACAGTCAGGGGAGCACAGTGTTCAGTCCTGGCTGTGCAGACCATGTGGTGTGCAGGGTGAGTCATACAGTCAGGGGAGCACAGGGTTGAGTCCTGGCTGTGCAGACCGTGTGGTGTCCAGGGTGAGTCATACAGTCAGGGGAGCACAGGGTTGAGTCCTAGCTGTGCAAAGTTTCCAATTCTTCACTAGGGTTAGGAAACATCGACAGGATTTAGCCACCTCACCATCCTTACAGCAGCTGTTCCCATAACCTTGTGCTTATTTTAGTGCAGCAGCGAATAAAGTAGAAATCATTATCAGGGCATGCTGGCAGCTCTCTTTAATCAGCTCAACCCTACCACATTGATATGACTGTCTGCACAACACTCCTTATTTGTGTTAAAGAACTGATTTACTTACACTGGCTCTTGAAATGGATATCATTTAGCACACCTAGAACCCTATTGAACTTAGCTCTCCGTTGTATTTGATTAACATATTGTTTACCACTGCATTAACATTTAATATACCTCTCATTTACATTTCAGATTATAACCAGAACATGCGCATACTTGTGATTCTCTCATTTGTAAGGAGTGGATGTCTTGTCATTGCAATCCCAATAATTATAATGCTCTTAAGAAGAGAATAACCAAGAAGTAAGTATGAGGAAAAAATAGATTCTGGCCTGAAGCCCCCAAAAATTAACATTTTTACAAATAAAGAACTGAAGCAGACAAATGAACAAGGACAAATATGAAGGATTCCATTACTGTGGAGTTATTCCACTGAGCTGCAGTCTTTTCATTATAGTAAATATGGCTAATTCTCCCTGCTTTGCAAAGCAATCTGTTTAAACTGCTTCACAATTATGAGCATTGTATTTTGTTTTGCCTAAGACGATAAGAACTATGTCTGTAACCACAATTGTACCTTTAGTTCAGTAAATGCACAATAAATCATGATGCATTCTTGCAATACACCATTTGTTTGTTCATTGATTTTTATGTTTTTTAATTAAAAATGCTGCTAAAAGCAGGGCATAGAAAGTCAGAAATAAAAAAGTGAACTGCCCTAGCTCACACTCTAATGATACAAGTGTTGTACCAGGCTCCTCCCTCTACCACCCTAGAGCCTAGGAGACAACAGGTACAAACAGAAATGTATATATATATATATATATATATATATATATATATATATATATATATATATATATATATACACCACCTATTGTTTAAAGCAGGTACTAGGAACCTGTGATTTACTTCCAAAGAACGGCAGTCATGCACCTTCCCCTCAACTTCAGTTTTGTATAACTTAATTTGAGCAGCTGTTACCCCAACCCCACCAAGCAGCAGGCACAGGTAAAATATTTCAGTGTAGTTCAGTTTTTAATACAATGTTCAGAGAAACACAATATATGCTCCACTTTTTGTCTAGGAGCCAAAATATCAAGTAAAAGAAAATATTAAACTTGGGGGTTTTGCTCCCTCGGCTAGCTCGGAGCCAAAGTAACAAAGAAATAGAGAAATGTGTAAAAGGGTTTACTCCCTCGGTGGGCTAGGAGCTGAAGTAAGAAAGAAATAGAGAAATGTGTAAAAGAGTTTACTCCCTCGGTGGGCTAGGAGCCAAAGTAACAAAGAAATAGAGAAATGTGTAAAAGGGTTTACTCCCTCGGTGGGCTAGGAGCTGAAGTAAGAAAGAAATAGAGAAATGTGTAAAAGGGTTTACTCCCTCTGTGGGCTAGGAAACAAAAAAAGAAAACAGTGTCCAGAAAATGTTATATAAAAAAAGTGCATGGTATAATCCAATTAAAATGTCCAAAGGAACAAACAAACAAAAAAAAAAAAACATAATAAAAATAGGAAGTAGCAGACCGCCGTGTAGATCAGTCTAGCGCCCTCCTGCATCGACCAATAGAACACCACAGTCACACCACTGCCACCCTTGTGATTTTCACACTAAAAGAAATCAAACACTCTGTGAATACCAACCAATCAGCTTTTTCCTCAGATGGTCCCGAATCCCTTCCACCCACTTTTCCAACTGATGCATTGAAATCAGGTGTCACACCCTCCAGATTAAAGCATTACGTCTTGCCACAACTACAGAAATAATGAAAACACAAATTCCTATTTAAAATGTCCTTATATGAAGAAGCACTGCCAACAACAAACTACTTACAGATCCCATTAAGAGCATAGCTTATATGCTGTGCTCCAAGAAACTACAATTGTGACCCTGTTTACAGACAACTTAATTAGCATCTGGACCCATCCTACATAAAAAGCTTCTAGGAAAAGCTTATATTTCTTAATGGGTACCAAGCATACAAATTATGTAAATATTTGAGTAGAGGCACTATGCAAGTTTAACCACCCCCACACATAAATACTTCATAGACAACTCTGCTTTGTACTTGTACTACACACAGATGACAACTCTTGGTCTGGAATACTATTTAATTAAATCTGTAAATACATCATTGTACAGCATTTGTTTTTAATGTAAAGCTTGCACATTGCTTTTCATATGCATTGCATTGGGGGACATTGCATACATTCCCCCCTTTAAATCCCAGAACCCATGTGTAACAGGCGAGTTTCATGTGGGTGCTGAGTGACAGGCAGGAGATCAAGACATAGGATGTTGAGACGCCACGCAGTCGCACATGTTTATTTACATACACACACACACACACACACACACACACACACACACACACACACACACACACACACACACAGACTCACACACACACACACACACAGACACACACACACACACACAGACTCACACACACAGACTCACACACACTCTCACATGAACCCGACCTCTTGTCGCATGACGCTCTGAGTTTAAGTTTAATCAGTAGTCGACTACGCCACTAGTGACTTTAAATCTCAGACCCCATGCTAAACCTCATGGGAAACAATGTGATGTTTTAACGGTATATTCGGGTTTGTATACTCCTTTCATCTGACTTTAGTGATATGTCAGACTTATAAAAGTGTGATCACCATTTGGCCCAAGCTTCCATGTCGCTGACGGGTACTTACTGTCAACTGGAACACTGCCATAAATCACCAGCTTTGGCAGAGTTTCATGATCATGAAAACTCTCTGATTGTTTCTTCCTCTTATCTAATCACTTCATTTGTTTGTTTGTTTTTTTCACTTACAGTTATTATACTCATTTATATTAGTTATTACTTCAGCATTAATGCCTGTTTTCATTTTAAAAAATAAATCTCCTACAATAAACAATGTATTAACTTCAGCTGCTTTCTGTTTCTGGTGCCTTGTTTCTGTGAGTATAGAGGCCGCATGGCCAGACTACAACAACCTCCCAGAATGCTCCTTGGTGCCTACTTGATTCCAAGAGCTTCCATACCAGAAGAGTTCATTTTTATACCCTGTTTAACATGCTGTGCATAAATTTAACACAACCTGTCTGGATCTCTTTGATCAGTCACCTGACCCATCCTTGGTAAATTAGCTTTCAGGTGTTATTTCTGCTGGCTCTGGAATAAACCTATAGGAAAACCTTATATTTAATGTGTACCAAATATATATATATATATAAACACTCAAGTGGAGACAGTATACAAGTATACAAGTTCATCCACCACTCCATATAGACAGCACTGCTAGTCCTTTGTACTTTCACACAGTAAATTCAGCCTGACCCAAACCCACGTCTCCATCTCTGTCTTTTGCATCATCACTGTGACGGCTCAGGCCTCTCTGTTTTTAATGGTATGGAGGAGATTAAAAAGGTGGTATAAATACAACATTAGAAACACACATTGCAGTCCTGTAACTGATTTATATTGAAAACAATATAGAAAGATCCATTGACCGATACAAAATTCAGTATGAAATATGAACCATAAAGTATCAATGCTTCACAAGGTCTTTCCAACAAAAAAGAAGAATCGTTTACCAAAACGAGACACTATCCACCTTGTGAGAAGTATTGCTTTTTTTTTTTTTTTTAAGCACCAATGATTTCTGAAAGTCCTGTGTTGTCAGATGCTCTGACTGGTTCCTGTACAATTGTCAGTAGTGTTCTGTACCTGGACCTGCTTCCATTGCCAGTGCAGAGACTTTGATCACTGAAACAAAGTTTATTTTCATAATAAAGTAAAGTTTCACTTTTAACTGCTCTTAGTATCACTTGTAATACTTTCTGATGGTGCTGAAACTATTACAATGATTTGAATGCTCCATTTTTACACTAGCAGTCTTCTCATTTATTATTACGAAATGTGCTTCTGTTCACATGTAGTTTATATTGAATTTTCAGGTCAGGCTGGGAGGCAGAGATAAAAGTGGTTTTATAACAACACAATGACAATTACCTCCCAAGTGGTCTTGCCTGTTACAATCTGTGTATATTTTTAAACAAATCAAGCAAATAAAAAATAAACCTGAAGGAGACAAAGATAGCAGGTGTGTGCATGAACCCGAACTCTGAATCCTCACACATTTGAGAGTAATTGTCTGGGTGGCTTAAAATAAAATACATGAACATGACTGTAACTCTACCTCATTCAAAATACATGGTGATGTTGACTGATGACTGCTGATCATTGTTCGCAGGGTGTGATGACAAATTGTGACACTATTGACAGACAACCTGTCTGGATAGGTAAAAAAGCTTCTAGAAAAAGCTTCTATTTCTTAATATGTACCAAGCACACACATGATATGAATATCTAAGAAGAGGCAGTATAGAAGTGTGTCCACCACCACATAGAAACACTGTATCGACAACTGTACCTTGTACTTTCACACGGTAAAAAAATGTTACCATGTGTCAACAGTACTATGATAGCTCTGGTTTCTCTGATCATTTAAAATGTCTGGAAGCTCTTTAAAAGGATGGTATACATGAAGAATTAGAAGAATACAAATGTAATAAATGGTATTGCCAAACAAAAACTTCAATTACCAATTTTTTTAGCTTCAACTGCTTTGTCTTACTTGTTTGTGAGTATAGAGGACACTTGGACAGACTACATCAAGCTCTAGAATGCTCTGTATTTTCATGGAAATAAAAAGAAAACAAATGATTTTCTAAGATAGCCAATACATATGCTTGTCAGTTTATAGCAAGACACTTTTGAAGAAGTGAACGCTTTTATTCAAGTTGGCTTTCATTCAAGTTGGCTTTCATTCCCTTTCAGAAAAAAAAAAAATACCGAGGTACTATGCACTCTGTTTAAACTAACAGCCTGATTCACTTTTTTAAAAATAAATGAATGAAGCAACCAATCAATCAATCAATCAATCAATCAATCAATCAATAAATAAATCTATCAATCAATAAATAAATACAGTAATCAATAGTAATTGCTTTATGCATTGAATGGCTCTCAGACCTGCACCTAAAGGCACTGATGGCTGTTGTCCTACAGCATATGCAGGCTATAGAGCTGTTCTTTATAATAGATCATTTGAAATGTTAAAAAAACAGGGCATGGTTTTCCTGATTCAATCACCCAATCACATAAGATGGCCTGCCTATTGCGTTGCTGAGAGGTACATTTTTCAAGTCACAAACTGCATTCCGTTTCATCATTTGGTCACTCAACAGAAAAGCATCATCATATCAGAGCAGCTGCTAAAATGAACAGACTCTTCTTGCTTAATGTATTGTTCTGCATCGCATGTAAGTGTGAACCTGTTTATTTATTAATGTAATCAGTAAAATACATCAAGTAGAAAACTGCCACAGAAAACAATTTTCATATGATATACATTTATTTTGCTTCAGAAATATTTAATTTGTAACTTAAGCAAATGATCAGAAACAAAAACAGTAGCCAGCACTTTAGTAAAGCTGTATCTTGCTTTTATATTTTGCTTGTAATTTGCATAAACATAGACGGAATATGAATCTGCACTGACATCCAATTCTACAAAATAAAATCTGTGAAACATTAAAGGGGTCTCATCCCTGTGCATGTATTAATTAATAATTAAAACAGCACCCGCTAACTCGCTAATCCAAACATACTAGGACTGGAGCTTGTTTAGATTAGTGATTTGATTAGTCCTGATCGCAATCTGTGCCATGCTGGAAATACCTTGTCTATGCATTGTTTTATGTTTTTGATACTTACATTGTACCACAGTTTATTTTGTGGTTTGTTTTTTGCAGCTAATATTACTTTCTTTCAATATTATAGAATGTTCTGGTTTAGCGAGAGTCTTCTGTATATCAGACCCTTTTTAATGAACTAAACATGGGTATTTTAAACAGATACCTGGGATAGCTTGATAGTCAGATGGGAAGCTAGTGTGCTAATTGCCTGTAGACCCTCACAGTGATATTTTGTAATTTACAGATGAGATTCCAACACAGCGCATTGTCCAGCCACATCTCTCAGTGACAGCCCAACTTGGAGAGTCGGTGACCCTGGAGTGCTCTGTATTGCGCACTGAACACAAGCACAGTACTTTGATTTGGTTCAAGCAAGTCATTGGACAGCCTCCTAGGTATATACTAATAGATGATGGACAAGCAGATGCTACCTTCTATGATGAATTTAAAGATAAAACACGTTTCAAAATGAAAAGAACTGAGAGAAATCTTAACCTCATCATTTTAAAGATGGAATCGTCGGATATGGCTGTTTATTACTGCGCAGCACTGAAAGACAATCAAGTGCTTTTTGGGAACGGAACTACACTGTTGATTAAAGGTAAACTTAAAGGTTAATTAAAATATATTTTGAATGTTCATTTAAAATGTTTCTTGGGATGGGAGTAAAAACTGAAATATGTTTTATCTGCACTTCTCACAATCAGTACATGCCATGTTTATTATAATTTCTCTTGAGAAAAAACATAAGAACATTTAATTTAAGAATGAAAGGGGGCCGTTTGACTCAAAATATTATTATAAAATTAGAGAAAAAAAGTGTGGACAACAGCAGTAAATGCAGACAGGACATGATAGTGAAGCTAAAGAGTTACAGCAGCCGCTAAATGACTTGAAGAAATTCAAATTGAGCATTTTGTAATGACTTTGTAGCATGAACCTTTATACTAGTAATGTGTCATGAGGATGTTGCTGTAAGCTTCTGTTCCTTGTTAATAATGATCACAATATGTAATAACATATTTATAAATGTTTTATAAATGGATCCCTAAACTAAAGTGCAGTCAAACTAAAGTTCAATTCCCCGCCTGTTGATCTTGTCCCTACTGTTGTCTCAGACATCTTTCAATACAAAGAATATCCAATAGCAGCCAGACCTTCAAGAGAATATTTTATCCTACTAAACACTATTCAGGAGTTTGTGCTCAGCATTGCATTGAAACAGCTAATCTTCATAATCCCTTCATCAGCGGCAAACAGCACTGCAACAGACATATATACATGCGGTTATCTTAAAATATACATTTAAACACTTTATTGTATAAACTTTGTTTGAAGTGCTAAGCTTTTTGAAAATAAATATACTTTTCTTAAGCAATACAATAAATGCCTTTCAAACAAACTTAAATATAAAGTTGAAAAATAAATGTGATATTGCACATGGAAACTGAACACATACAAAATGTAGTAAATAACCAAACAAAGAGCACATACTTGTGCTTCAATTTGAAATCACATTACACATAACAAAGCAGCTGCAGCCTGTGTGGGAAAAAAAAGAAATATGCCCAAAAAGAACACATAACAAAAAAGAAAGAGAGAAAGGCTGCCATTGCACATTCCTGAATGTTTCATTCTTACTGGATACCTGCTGGGCTTGCCTTCCACAGAAACACATTGGTGGAGAAAACATATTTTGAGATTTTTTAAAAATATTCCTGAACACCTTCCTGGCTGTGTTTAGGTATTGAATCCAGACGAAGGATTATTCAGCCTCGTATCTCTGAATCGCTGCAGTCTTACTATTGTGCAGAGGTGACATGTGGGGAGATCAGCAATGGAAATGGAACCAAGGAGGACAGTACGGGTGAGCTTCTGTTTTTTCTTGCACACTGCTATACAAAAATAAAACATTGCTAATAAAAAGAAAATGTGCAGAAATATTAGAAACCTAGATATAATTCCATTGTCCTGGAAAAGCATTTTCAAATGTTGCTTGCATGCAACTGCAAAATGAAGGGTGCTTTTCAAATGAATCAAACACCTTGCAAACTATAATACATCACAAATCAAACAAAATGTTTAACTCATACATCACTGTGTGCATCAAACTACTCTCACACCCACAGTGTGCATTTAAAATGGACATGTTTCCATTACAGTGTACTGTAGAACATATCATTTGGAAATAACTACTGAGTACAATGCATGTGTTTTACACTTGACACACACACATGTATACATATATATTATTCAGCATTTTTAAATGTAAAAAATCCTATGACTCTGAAGTTAACCTTTGTTTGACTTACTTTGCATCATCAAACTTGAATGGAAAAAATAAACTGCTTCCTTCAGGTGTATGTGCGGCGCCTTGTAGGGTCACAGCATGTGAGGTTGGATAAGAGGCATTATTTATGATTTAATCCAATGTATACCTTGGCTGTGCTTCTGGTTTCCATGCTGAGTTGGAAAAGCTGATCCGATGTGTGCCAATGAATACCAATAGCTCCTCATATTGTATGGGCTGATCATTGGGCAGTGGTCAAGGCTAGTTTGAAATTCACTGGCCTGGTACCTGCATGGTAGATGATGTCTAACATCATCTATGAAAATGTTTTGAACAATGTCCAACAATGCATTCACCTGGCTGTCACTGCTCTCAACAAATATTGATGTTTGTGGAGTATTGCAAATTACATTTCTACATGTATGCAGAGTGTAGAATGTTTATTCAAATAATTGAGTGTCAGCAACTGCAAATTATATGTACATTTTTAAGATGAATCACTAACATAACAAACATGTGTGTTAGCAATGGAATTCTGTATGGGGAATTAAGAAATGAGCGTGGAGCATATGAATAGTTTTGAATTTGCTTTAACAGTTCCTTGTTTTTATTATAAAAGAACATATATTTGTCCATATTCAAATTAGGTACAAAAACATTGAATATTTGGTGAAAAAATTAGAGACCAATTTCTAGAAGACATTATAAAAGATTTATAGTCAAAGTTTATATATATATATATATATATATATATATATATATATATATATATATATATGTTGGACCCCAAGCCGAAATACGACCCCAATCTTTTCGTGTTTGGGGTTGTCTTGTGAATGCCTCCATCGCAATGCAGACAATTCACTTACCCGTAGCCGATCTGAAGAATGAACTTTTGTAATGTAAATAAATAAATAAATAGGGTGATTTAATCATTCTATTTTAAAGCATAGGTCTGCCATATATTTATTAGGCTACCACATTAATGTTTTTTTTTTTTTTTCCCCAAATAATTTAACACAACTGGTAATACCCTGGAGAATAATTCCAACTGGTCTCGCTTTTACATGAAGGGTATATGGCGAACAGGCAAGCTGTCATCCATACCAAATAAGCTAGAAAAATGCAAAAGAGAGGAATAAATGAAGCAGAAGGGCAGTGCAAGGATTTTAGTGACATAATTAAAAGCAATGTGCAAGAAAATGCTTAGAATGCAGCAACCCAGTGCAATTAAGAACAGAGAGAGAGAAAAAATAGAAAGCTGCAAAAACAAGTGAAGACTTAAAAAAGAGTTAGAAAAAGTACAAGGAGCGTATGATTGTTTAACACAGAGATGTTTAAACATGACAGCAGACAAGGCAAGAGGTGCACCTGGTGAGAAGAGTGTGATTCGGCAGTTTAAAGAAAATCTTAGGATGTATAGAGGACACATTGCAGCAGTAGGGGTGCTTCCCATGGACAGGGAGGACGATGATGGTAGTGATACTGACTCAGATAGGAAGGGTGAGGACGATCACAGACCTGACCTTCCTGAGGAGGAATGGGACTGGCATGAGTGCACACTCTACCTATTACCCTATGGCTACGGCAGTATAAACTATTACTATCACTGCAGGTGAAAATAATGTAGTTGAAAGAACTACAGCTTCTACTCGAGCCAGATCATAACCATCTAGCATTTAAACAGCTCTTAATACAGAACTCAGGTCCCAAGCTTCGGCAAGCCCTGACAATGTATTCAGAGTCAACAGGGTGTGTGGACCTAATGAATAAAATGCACCATTTCTGTACAGCTAGTGAGATGAATCAACCTGTAGCTGCAGCTACAGAAAAGAGAGTGCCATGTGATATGTCACTCTGCAATGTTTACTGTACAGTGAGACCACAATGTTTACTGGTTCAGGCATATCTCAGGAGAATTCCTTAAAAAAATCTCATACACACATGGAAATGGGAATCCAGAGTGTGGGGACAGTTCAGAGGTAGGGCTTCCCACCACCAAGTGTGTTTATGACTTCAATAAGAAGCTCAGCTACTCGGATGCTGGGGCTTACTATTGTGCAGTGGTGGCATGTGAGGAGGTCATTATTCGAAAGGGAACTGAGGTGGACTTTGCAGTGAGATTTTCAATGTTCCTTTCCTTGAAAGAGTATAATGTTATTGCAATGTAAAATCTGTTGAAAACAGATGCATGGGCCATTGCTCAGAAAAGGACGACATTTCACATGGAGGAAAAAATTATTATTTTTTTTATAGGAAAGCTGCTGCTGCAAGAAATATTGTAATTGTTGTATGCATTCTGTCTTTTACACAGATAGAAATCCAAACAGTACTACCCTAGTCGTCTGCTCTTTGGCTGCAACATCCATTTTGCTTTTGATTTTAATTGCTGCCCTTCTGTGCACAAGAACCAGGGCAAGGCAGTGCAGACCTTGTGCAGGTAAGATGATTTCATGTGCAAGAAACTATATGCATTTGGAAGCTTTTAATGTTGTATCATATTGCAGTACCCCAGTTGCTTGCACTGAATATCTTAAATTGTAGCTTCTGTAGAAAATAACACTGCTAAATATAGGAGAGCGCTATTTATACAGTAAATTATTAAATAGATACCTCCCTGGAATGCACATACCACAGACACAGATACTGATAGACTTAGGAGAGCACTTTTCATACAGTACATTATTAAATAGATCCCTCCCTGGCAACGTACATTCCACAGACACAGATACTGATAGACTCGCCTGTGCTGATAGAATTTACTCAGAGCAGTATTTAGATGCACCACTATTTGTATTATTTAAAAAGGGACATAAGTTGTAGATTCTTCCAAACATTTTGTCTATAGCATGCAATACTAACAAGATTTAGTTCAGTGAAAGCTTGGTAAGGATAAGAGATTTAGAGGTTTCACTGCATGGTTAAGCATTGTAAAAAGCAATATTACCTGCACATTTGTGTCAGATTTTTGTTTTGCATGGGAAAACTACAAAGCAGTATGTAATTCAATATGTTAACATAACATTATTCAGAAGGTTTCATTCGACTTCATGAAGCAGAATGAGTTCATTCTGTTAGGTGATGTAGAACTTTTGGCCATAGCTATAGATGGGCCGAATGGCCCCCTCTCGTTTGTAAATGTTCTTATTCTCTTATAATATCTGCTGGATCAGGAAACATAACTGATGTGAATTGTTTGAGTTTCCATTCTTCACTGCAGTTCAGGAGTCTGATTATCAGTTCATGTACCTGTTAGTTTCACACCTTTAATAATGATATGAAAAGATGACTAAGAGCACAGCTGCTAATTTGTATTCTCTTCCTCCGTCCTTCCTTGCTGTCTTCTTAGGAAATGTTGACGCACAAGCTGCTCAAACAAATGCAGACTCCACCAATGATCAGGTAAGGCTTTCTCGGCAATGAAGTTTGTGAAGAAAAATACAAAGTAATGTTATAACTTATATGCGATTTATTTTGTGTTAAAAAGGGTATGATCCTTACCCTACTACTACTACTACGACTAATACTACGATTACTACTACTACTAATAATAATAATAATAATAATAATAATAATAATAATAATAATAATAATATTTGTAGTAGCACTCTAACAACTCCTCTACTTAGATCTGCATGTCCAGTGCTACAGAAAAAATACATCTTTTTATGTATACATTTATATTTTTAGTTAAACTATAGGTACGTGAATCCATATATTTTTAGTTAAACCATAGGTACGTGAATCCATGTATTGTTTTGTTTCTTGCAGTTTGAGGTATGAAATGAAAATATCCAAACTTACTTAAGTGATCATATCATGATCATATCATTAATGTTGATCCAAGAGGACCAACATTAATGACCAGAAATCAGAGCTGTGCAAGCTGGGAAAATTTCTCACCCTGTACATTTCTACACAAACCAGAAACAAAAACAGCCACGCAGCAAACTGTACACACAGTGCATGATGGAACTATAATTGGACTATAAAAGCTGATCCATAATGGCCTCTTTTGCAGAATCAGCAAATGCTGGATTACGCTGCGTTGGATTTCGATCAGAGAAGAAATAAACCTGGAAAAAAGAAGAGAGCCATGAATAAAGAAAGTGTGTACGCTGAAGTGCGAGTGCAGCAGCGGGAATAACAGTTCTGTCCACACTGTTTCCAAACACAGGCTGCAAAGAATATATACAAATGTAATTATAATACATGTTAATAACAAATACCATGGGCTGTATAATTAGCTGGAATGGCAGATTAGGAACCTAACAGAAATAGGCAACACTTTACATTAAGTGTGTATAATTACTGTGTATTTACATAGTAGTTACATAAACCTAACCATTTTCTGATACAATTGTGTACATATATATATATATATTTTTAATTTGACTCTATATCAATACATGGTCATGTTTTATATGTTACATATATATATATATATATATATATATATATATATATATATATATATATATATATATATATATATATGCAAATACATGGGAAGCTTGTGATTCATGTAAATTAGTCGACTTTGACACAATATCTGTGGCTACTTTGTTTTAGTAGTTGTTTTGTTTAATATGGTTTAACTACAGTTTGGTTGTATGGATTTTTATCATTAAGGGCTAGTTTCAAATATGCTGATAGGCACTAATCATGGACTACCTAATGTTATTGTAGGTAAGGTAGACCAGGATTAGTGCTTTTCGAGGTCTGTGAAGACAGTCATAAGTGATCATTATATTTGCATATGCTTTTCAAACATTATTAGTCCAGTCAGAGGGGTCAGAATATCAATAGGTAAGGTGTCTATGGTCTTTTATCTGTCAGCCATTGTCATAAACTGCTTACAAATTCTAATACGTCTCTCCAGAATACGCTCTAAACATATCTGTCTGTATTTTGAATGAGGGCTCCAATAAATACATTTAACAATATAAGATGTATGCAACTCATTTTTAATGTAATATGAATGCAATGGCATTATTTGCCAGGGTCTGTGTGTAGGAGGGCTACATACCGGTATAATACAATACAGTGCTCACCCCAGCCATGCCCACGCTGCTGAGAACTGGTTCTGTGGTATAAAGAGCTCCTTATAAGGGGAGCTCTGTGCAGAGTAGTTGTAGAGTGTGTTGTGCAGCTCTGAAATGTAAGGCTTGTGCAGACAAAGCACTCTTTCTTCTCAATTCTACATGCTTCAAAAGTGTGCCACTCGCCTATATATTGTGTGTTAAATAATTATTTTGAAATGTTACTGCACAAGACAGAATGTTGTCCAGCCTGGTTTTACATTTTGTTTTTACGTTAGCTTACTGTTGGGCTGCCTCAACCGCTGCTGCTGTGGAATTATTTGTGTTTATTTTATTTTTTTTAAACCGATATTGTCCAGTTCTGAACACACACATTCACTGCAGTCTGGTTTGTAGAAGATCAAACCGCATGATTAAAATAAAACCTTTTTTTTATTTTTTGTATAAACATATACTGATATGCGGTTGGCCTGCACTCATTTTCCACATGCCTTACCAATCATCAGTTAGCATTAAGACATGTGATATGCAGCAATACACCCATATAGACAGCAGACTATTAGTTCACACCTACTTTCAATAGAAGACGTGAGAAAATATAAAGTGTTTTTCCAATTGTATGTGGTTAAAATAAAGTTACACCTCATACAGTAAAAACACACAAGCACAATGCAGGTCTGGTATGAGTGTACAAACATGTTATTTATTTTACTCAATGATTGTTTTATATTTCTTTTTTTAATAATTCCCTGCATGAATAATTTTAAGACACAGTATTGAATTACATATTAGCCACCATCCAAAGACCTATCGGTAACACTTTATAATAAGTGTCTCTAGTCACTTTGTATTTACACAGTATTTACTTAGTAAATACACACTTACACATAATTACAATGTTTTGAATGATATAACCCTATCCCAAACCCAAAACCAAACTCTAAACCTAACCCTTTTCTGATGCAATTGTGTACTTACATATATCGTGCAAACAGATGTACCACTTATGTAAATTGTAACTGTGCATAATAGCATTGTGTAAGAACACATGTATTAACATATGTAACTACTATGTAAGCACACATTAATTAGAGACACTTAATGTAAAGTGTTACCAACCTTTCTTGACATTTTTGAGCAGCTCTGTACAGTGGACCTGATTTAGTCAGCGTTTGCAGCAGTGCAAAGTGTAATAAAAACACACCCATTCTCACATGTTTGACTGGCCTGTCCTATTGGAAGAGGGAGAATGCAGGATTGTACATTGCAGGATGGGTTTTCAACCCCATCCCTACTAAACAAGCATACATGTGCAGAACTCTGCCCTGCCACAGGGTCCTGCACACATTGATTTATTTTAAACATACATGTGCACTCCTCTGCCCTGCCACAGGGTCCTGCACACATGTTCCATCAAAGCCGGGTGGCACAGGGCTTGTTGTATGGAGGCACACGTGTCTTCTGCCTCTCCAAGTGTAACCCTGAATATAAATTTTACTTGAACTACTCTTCGTATCACTTGTAATACTTTCTAGTGGTGCTGAAAATATTTAACTCAACCTGTATCTCTTTGATCAGTCATCTGACCCATCCTTGGTATGTTGGCTTTCAGCTGATATTTAACTCAACCTGTATCTCTTTGATCAGTCATCTGACCCATCCTTGGTATTTTGGCTTTCAGCTGATATTTAACTCAACCTGTATCTCTTTGATCAGTCATCTGACCCATCCTTGGTATGTTGGCTTTCAGCTGATATTTAACTCAACCTGGATCTCTTTGATCAGTCATCTGACCCATCCTTGGTATGTTGGCTTTCAGCTGATATTTAACTCAACCTGGATCTCTTTGATCAGTCATCTGACCCATCCTTGGTATGTTGGCTTTCAGCTGATATTTAACTCAACCTGGATCTCTTTGATCAGTCATCTGACCCATCCTTGGTATGTTGGCTTTCAGCTGATATTTAACTCAACCTGGATCTCTTTGATCAGTCATCTGACCCATCCTTGGTATGTTGGCTTTCAGCTGATATTTAACTCAACCTGTATCTCTTTGATCAGTCACCTGACCCATCCTTGGTATGTTGGCTTTCAGCTGATATTTAACTCAACCTGTATCTCTTTGATCAGTCATCTGACCCATCCTTGGTATGTTGGCTTTCAGCTGATATTTAACTCAACCTGGATCTCTTTGATCAGTCATCTGACCCATCCTTGGTATGTTGGCTTTCAGCTGATATTTAACTCAACCTGGATCTCTTTGATCAGTCATCTGACCCATCCTTGGTATGTTGGCTTTCAGCTGATATTTAACTCAACCTGGATCTCTTTGATCAGTCATCTGACCCATCCTTGGTATGTTGGCTTTCAGCTGATATTTAACTCAACCTGGATCTCTTTGATCAGTCATCTGACCCATCCTTGGTATGTTGGCTTTCAGCTGATATTTAACTCAACCTCTATCTCTTTGATCAGTCACCTGACCCATCCTTGGTATGTTGGCTTTCAGCTGATATTTAACTCAACCTGGATCTCTTTGATCAGTCATCTGACCCATCCTTGGTATGTTGGCTTTCAGCTGATATTTCTCCTGCCTCTGTAATAAACCGCTAGGAAAACATTATATTCCTTAATGTGTACCAAAAAAAGAAACATGTATATAAACATTTAAGTGGAGACAGTATACGAGTGCATACACCACCCCACAGAAACATAGACACCACTGCTAGCCCTTTGTACTTTCACACAGTAAATTCAGCCTGACCCAAACCCACGTCTCCATCTCTGTTTTTTGCATCATCATTGTGATGGCTCAGGCTTCTCTGTTTTTTAATGGTATGGAGTAGATTAAAAAGCTGGTATAAATACAACATTAGAAAAACACATTGCAGTCCTGTAACTAATTGGTATTGAAAACAATATAAAAAGATCCATTGACCAATACACAATTCTGTATGAAATATGAACCATAAATTACTAATGATTAAAAAGTTATTTCTAACAAAAAAGAAGAATCATTTACCAATGCGAGACACTAACCCCCTAGTGAGAAGTGTTACTTTTTATTTTCTTAAGCACCAATGATTTCTGAAAGTCCTGTGTTGTCAGATGCTCTGACTGGTTCTTGTAAAATTATCAGTAGTGTTCTATACATGGATCTAGTTCCATTGCCAGTGCTGACAATTTGATAATTAAAATACCCTTTATTTTCTTGGAAATAAAAAAATAAATAAATAAATGATTTTCTCAGATAGCCAATACATATTCTCGTCAGTTTATAGCAAAACACTTTTGAAGAACTGATGACTTCTATTTATGCTGGCTTTTTATTCCTTTCAGAAAAGAAAAAAAATACTGGAGTACTATGCACTATATTTAAACTAACATCTTGATTCACTTTTTAAAATCAATCAATCAATCAATCAATCAATCAATACAATATAATATTCAATAGTAATTGCTTATTTCATTGAATGGTTCTCAGACCAGCACCTATAAGCCCCAGCTAAAGGCACCGATGGCTTTTGTCCTACAGTATATGCAGGCTATAGGGCTTTTCTTTATAATACATATTTTGAAATGTTGTTTACAGGGCATGGTTTTCCTGATTCAGTCACCCAATCACATAAGATGACCTACCTATTGCGTTGCTGAGAGGTACATTTTTCAAGTCACACACTGCATTCCGTTTCATCTTTTGGTCACTCAACAGAAAATCAGTCATCAGATCAGAGGAGCTGCTAAAATGAACAGACTCTTCTTGCTTAATGTATTGTTCTGCATCGCATGTAAGTGTGAACCTGCTTATTTATTAATTTAATCAGTAAACTACATCAAGTAGAAAACTGCTACAGAAAACCATTTTAATATCATATACATTTATTTCCTACAGAAATATTTAATTTGTATTTTAAGCAAATGGTCAGACACAAAAACAGCAGCCAGCACTTTAGTAAAGCTGTATCTTGCATTTATTTTTTGCTTGTAATTTGCATAAACATAGACAGAATCTGAATCTGCACTGACACCCAATTCTACAAAATAAAATATGTGAAACATTAAAGGGGTCTCATCCCTGTGCTTGTATTATTAATAATTAAAACAGCTCCCGCTAACTCGCAAATCCTAAAAAACTTACTAGGACTGGACCTTGTTTAGATTAGTGATTTGATTAGTCCTGATCACAGTCTGTGCCATGCTGGAAATATCTTGTCTACTCATTGTTTTATGTTTTTGATACTTAAATTTCATGAAGCTTGTTTTTTCAGCTAATATTTCATTATTTCAATATTATAGCATTTTCTGGATTAGCGAGAGTCTGCTGTATATCAGACTCTTTTTAATGAACTGAACCTGATGGTATTTTAAACAGATACAATACCTGGGATAGCTTGATATTCAGATGGGAAGCTTGTGTGCTAATTGCCTGAAGACCCTCACAGTGATGTTTTGTAATTTACAGATGAGATTCCAGCACAGCGCATTGTCCAGCCACGTCTCTCAGTGACAGCCCAGCTTGGAGAGTCTGTGACCCTGCAGTGCTCTACATCACGTACTCAGCACTATGCTTTGGTTTGGTTCAAGCAAGACATTGGACAGCGTCCTAGGTGCATAGGCCTACGGAAAGCTTCTGAACAATCAGAGCCTACATTTTATGAAGAATTTGATAATAAATCACGTTTCCAAATTCTAACAAATGAGATCAGTTTTAACCTCAGAATTTTAAAGACGGAATCATCGGATATGGCTGTTTATTACTGTGCAGCACTGAAAGACAGTAATGTACTTTTTGGGAACAGAACTTTACTATTGCTTAAAGGTAACTCAAATGTTAATTAAAATCTATTTTGAAAGTTCATTTGAAATGTTTCTTGGGATGGGAGTAAAAACTGAAATATGTTTAATCTGCACTTATCACAGTCAATGCATGACATATACTGTATATTATCATTTCTCTTAAAAAAGACATAATGACATTTAATTTAAGAATGAGAGGAGGCCATTTGGCTCAAAATATTATTATAAAAACAGAGAATAAAATGTGGACAACAGCAGTAAATGCAGCCAGGACAAGATACTGAAGTTAGAGAGTTACAGCAGGAGCTAAATGACTTGAAGAAATTCAAATTGAGCATTTTGTAATGACTTTGTAGCATGAACCTTTATACTAGTAATGTGTCATGTGGATGTTGCTGTAAGCGTCTGTTCCTTGTTAATAATGATCACAATATTTAATAACATATTTATAAATGTTTTGTGCAGTCAAACTAAAGTTCAATTCCCTGTCTGTTGATCTTGTCCCTACTGTTGTCTCAGACATCTTTTAATACAAAGAATACCCAATAGCAGCCAGACCTCCAAGAGAATATTATATCCTGGGTAAATGTAATAATTGCTATTATTAAACAATATTCAGGGGTTTGTGCTCAGCATTGCATTGAAACAGTCTGGTTGGTGATCTTGTTGTGGCAGCAATGCTCCATCCGTCACATTGATATGACTGTCTGCACAACACTCCTTATTTGTGTTAAAGAACTGATTTACTAACACTGGCTCTTGAAATGGATATCATTTAGCACACCTAGAACCCTACTGAACTCAGCTCTCCGTTGTATTTGATTAACATATTGTTTACCACTGCATTAACATTTAATATACCTCTCATTTACATTTCAGATAATAACCAGAACATGCGCATACTTGTGATTCTCTCATTTGCAAGGAGTGGATGTCTTGTCATTGCAATCCCAATAATTATAATGTTCTTAAGAAGAAAATAACCAACGTAATTATGAGGAAAGATGAGATTCTGGCCTGAAGCCCCCAAAAGGAACATTTTCACAAATAAAGAAGCTTATTAAATGCTTATAGATGCTATAGTTTTGCATTTTGCAATGGTAGGAAATGTCCAAATGTCCTGAATTTCCAGACCATGAACTGAAGCTTAGAAATGACCAAGGACAACAATGAAGGAGTTCTGGAGTTACTCCAATGAACTGCAGTACTTTCACCATAGTACATAATTCTCCCTGCTTTGCAAAGCAATTTGTTTAAACGGATTATGAATTATCAACATTGTCTTTTTCTTTTGCTTAAACATATAAGAACTACAGGTAGTGGACACAAAAATAGAAACACCTGGGTAAATGAGGGACACCAAGTATATTGAAAGCATGCTTAGGGTGTTGTATAATAATTTATGAAAATGTTGGACAGGCCTGATTGCCTATAATTATGCTAGCATGGATACAAGAGGAGATCTCAGTGACTTTGAAAGAGGGGTGATTGTTGGGGCGCGTTTGGCAGGAGCTTCAGTGACCAAGACAGCTCAACTTGCTGATGTTTCACGAGCAACAGTGTCAAAGGTGATGTCAGCATGGAACTCTGACGGAAAGACATCATCAGCAAAGGGCAACAGTGGGCAGAAGCACATCCTCCAGGATCTGTGCATTAATTCGAAGTGCAAGGCAAATCAGGCGAGCAACTGCAGATCAATTGACTGCAAATTTCAACCTGGGGCATGAGCAGCCAGTTTCATCAAAAATGGTCCGCCAAGAACTCCACAGAGAGGGTTACCATAGTGGCCCAACGCCCTATTAAGTGACTTTACATTGGTGTTACGATTTTTTTTTTCCACTACCTGAATGTCTGTAACCACAATTGTACCTTTAGTTCAGTAAATGTACAATAAATCATGATGCATTCTTACAATACACCATTTGTTTGTTCATTGTTTTTTATGTTATTTAATTTAAAATGCTGCTAAAAGCAGGGCATAGGAAGTCAGAAATGAAAATGTGAGCTGATAAAAGCTGTTAAAACTATAGTTCTTCACACAGTACCGCAGGTCCTCTTTAAATTAGACAGCTCTGACTGCAGTCCAGCTTCTACAGTCTTGACACACTGTTTCTTCCTGTCATCGACTCATTTCCTGTGTGGTAGGTCACATGGTTTGATTTCAGCCAGTAAAGTGAAGCTCAGCTAGAGTGTTGTCTTGTAAATATCTGGAGTACAGAGGCCACTTTGCCAGACTACAACAAGCTCCAACAATGCCCGTTGGTGCCTCCTTGATTACAAGAACTACCAGACCAGAAGGATTAAAGGGTTAGGCTGGATACCCTGTCCAACCCATTAAGAGCATAGCTTATAGGCTGTGCTCCAAGAAACTACAATTGTGACCCTGTTTACAGACAACTTGCCTGAATCACATTGATTAGTAACTAGACCTATCTTAGGTAAAAAGCTTCTGGAAAAGCTTCTATTTCTTAATGCGTACGAAGCACACAACATGATTTAAATATCTACAGTAAGTAGAGGTTTTATGCAAGTCTATCCACCACCACACATAAATACTTCATAGACAACTCTGCTTTGTACTTGTACTACACACAGATGACAGGTCCAGTCTCTCTGGTCATTTCAAATGGCAGGAAGCTCTTTAAAAGGGTGGTATACATGCAGCATTAGAACAACACACCTGGAATAAACCCCTAGGAAAACCTTATATTTAATATGTACCTATATATATATATATATATATATATATATATATATATATATATATATATATATATATATATACACACATTTAAGTGGAGACAGTATACACATAAATATAGACAGCACTGCTAGTCCTTTGTACTTTCACACAGGAAATTCAGCCTGACCCAAACCCACGTCTCCATCTCTGTCTTTTGCATCATCACTGTGACGGCTCAGGCCTCTCTGTTTTTTAATGGTATGGAAATGATTAAAAAGGTGGTATAAATACAACATTAGAAACACACATTGCAGTCCTGTAACTGATTTATATTGAAAACAATATAGAAAGATCCATTGACCAATACAAAATTCAGTATGAAATATGAACCATAAAGTACCAATGCTTCACAAGGTCTTTCCAACAAAAAAGAAGAATCGTTTACCAAAACGAGACACTATCCACCTTGTGAGAAATATTGCTTTTTCTTTTTTTTTTTTTTCAAAGAACCAATGATTTCTGAAAGTCCTGTGTTGTCAGATGCTCTGACTGGTTCCTGTACAATTGTCAGTAGTGTTCTGTACCTGGACCTGCTTCCATTGCCAGTGCAGAGACTTTGATCATTGAAACAAAGATTATTTTGATAATGAAGTAAAGTTTCACTTTTAACTGCTCTTAATATCACTTGTACTACTTTCTGATGGTGCTGAAACTATTATAATGATTTGAATGCTCCACTTTTACATGAGCAGTCTTCTGATTTAATATTAGGAAATTTGCATCTGTTCACATGTAGTTTATATTGAGTTTTTCATCAAAGAAGACAGGTCAGGCTGGGAGGGAGAGATAAAAGTGGTTTTAAAACAACTCAATCACAATTCCCATCCAAGAGGTCTTGCCTGTTACAATCTGTGTATATATTTAAACAAATCAAGCAAATAAAAAAAAGCCTGAAGGAGACAAGGATAGCAGGTGTGTGCATGAACCCGAACTCTGAATCCTCACACATGTCTGTAACTCTACCTCATTCCAAATACATGGTGATGTTAACCCTTTGCGGTCCATTGTCGGACTGGGTCCGACATTGCAATTATTCCTCACAGGTCCTTTGTCGGACTGGGTCCGACATCATTATAGCAACGCAATAAACGGGTGTTTAGTCGTTTTTTCTCCGGAAAAAGCCGAGAAAACCATTCAATTGCCGAGTGGTAGCGACAGGAGCCGAGACAAGTCGGAAAAAAAAAAAAAAAAAAAAAAAGGCGTATTTCATGAATAGTCATACATGGTATCAGGTATCAGATAATGGGCGTCCATAATAAACAAGCTGGCTAAGTGCGTCAGCGCACTGAGACTATCATGGACATTTGCAGAGCTTTTTTCAGATAATGACTTGGATCGCATTATTGAGGAGTTTGGTGATAAAACGAGTGATCTGGAGATGATCGATCGGTATGTACGACTATTATTATTATTATTATTTATTTCTTACACAGCTGAACGCTATAGCAAACAAAAGGCTGGGGAGGGGCTGGAGATGCCTAGTGTGTGCTTTGTTGATATGCTGGGCCATTTAAACCCGTTTGACTGTGAAAAAAAATACTTTTAAACAGCGCGTATAAAATTAACTGCGCGTGTGAAAATTAATTAGACCTGGCGTGCCTGACGCGCGATTAATAAATGGACCGCAAAGGGTTAACTGATGACTGCTGATCATTGTTCGTTGGGTGTGATGACAAATTGTGACACTATTGACAGACAACCTGTCTGGATAGGTGAAAAAGCTTCTGTTTCTTAATGTGTACCAAGCACACACATGATATAAATATCTAAGAAGAGGCAGTATAGAAGTGTATCCGCCACCACACAGAAACACTGTATCGACAACTCTGCCTTGTACTGTCACACAGTAAATTCAGCCGGACCTAAAACCATGTTTAAAATGTCACCATGGGTCAACATCGCTATGATAGCTCTGGTTTCTCTGATCATGTCTGGAAGCTCTTTAAAAGGATGGTATACATGCAGCATTAAAACAGCACAATTGCACAATAAACAAGTATTTAACTTCAACTGCATTTTCTTATTTGATTCTGAGTATAGAGGCCACTTGGACAGACTACAACAAGCTTTATAATACCCTTTATTTTCATGGAAATGAAAAAGAAAACAAATGATTTCCTCAAATAGCCAATACATATTCTAGTCAGTTTGTAGCAAGACACTTTTGAAGAATTGAACCTTTTTTATTTATGTTGGCTTTTTTTCCCTTTCAGAAAATAATACTGGGTTATGATGCACTCTGTTTAAACTAACAGCATGTTTCACTTTTTGAAATAAATAAATTAATTAATTAATAAATAAATAAATAAATACAATAATCAATAGTAATTGCTTAATGCATTGAATGGTACTCCCCCAGCTCAGTTCTAAAAGGTACCTATGGCTGTTGTCCTACAGTATATGCAGGCTATAGAGCTTGTCTTTATAATAGATACTTGTTGAAATGTTGAAAACAGGGCATGGTTTTCCTGATTCAGTACACCCAATCACATAAGATGACCTGCCTATTGCGTTGCTGAGAGGTACATTTTTCAAGTCACATACTGCATTCCATTTCATCTTTTGATCACTCAATAGAAAAGCAGTCATCAGATCAGAGGAGCTGCTAAAATGAACAGACTCTTCTTGCTTAATGTATTGTTCTGCATCGCATGTAAGTGTGAACCTGTTTATTTATTAATGTAATCAGTAACCTACATCAAGTAGAAAACTGCTACAGAAAACCATTTTAATATGATATACATTTATTTTCCTTCAGAAATATTTAATTTGCAACTGAAGCAAATGGTCAGACACAAAAGCAGCAGCCAGAACTTTAGTAAAGTTTTGTCTTGCATTTATTTTTTGCTTGTAATCTGCATAAAATTAAAAGGAATCTCAATCTGCACTGACATCCAATTGTACAAAATACAATTAAACATTAAAGGGGTCTCATTCCTGTGCTTTTATTATTAATAATTAAAACAGCTCCCGCTAACTCGCTAATCCGAAAATATTAGGATTGGACCTTGTTTAGATTAGTGATTTGATCTGTCCTGACCTTGTCTACTCATTGTTTTATGTTTTTGATACTTACAGTTTATTTTATGAAGTTTGTTTTTTACAGCTAATATTACTTTCTTTCAATATTATAGCATGTTCTGGATTAGCGAGAGTCTGCTGTATATCAGAACCTTTTTAAAGAACTGAACCTGATGGTATTTTAAACATATACCTGGGATAGCTTGATATTTAGATGGGAAGCTTGTGTGCTAATTGACTGAAGACCCTCACAGTGATGTTTTGTAATTTACAGATGAGATTCCAGCACAGCGCATTGTCCAGCCACATCTATCAGTGACAGCCCAGCTTGGAAAGCCTGTGACCCTGGAGTGCTCTGTATTTAACACTCGTCACACCACTCAGGCTTGGTTCAAGCAAGTCATTGGACAGCCTCCCGTGTGTCTACTAAAAGATGATGGGCAAGCAGATGCTACGTTTTATGAAGAATTTGATAATAAATCACGTTTCCAACTGCAAAACAATGGCAGCAGTTTGAACCTCACAATATTAAAGGTGGAATCATCGGATATGGCTGTTTATTACTGCGGAGCACTGAAAGACAGTCATCTGCTTTTTGGGAATGGAACTGCACTGTTGCTTAAAGGTAAACTCAAAGGTTAATTAAAATAGATGTTCCTTTAAAATGTTTTTCATGGGATGAGAGTAAAAACGGAAATATTTGTATCTGCACTTCTCACAGTCAATGCATGCCATGTATAGTATCATTCTCTTAAGAAAAACACATAAGAACATTTAACTTAAGAATGAGAGAAGGCCATTTGGCCCTAAATATTATTATAAAGGGTCCTCATAGAAAAAAGTGTGGACAACAGCAGTAAATATAGCCAGGACAAGATAATAAAGCTACTGAGTTACAACAGTTCCTAAATGACTTGAAGAAATTCATATTGAGCATTTTGTAATTACTTTATAACATGAAAATTTATACTAGTAATATGTCATGAGGATGTTGCTGTAAGCTTCTGTTCCTTGTTAATAATGATCACAATATTTAATAACACATTTATAAATGTTTTATAAATGGATCCCTAAAAACTAAAGTGCAGTCAAACTAAAGTTTAATTCCCCGTCTGTTGATCTTGTCCCTACTGTTGTCTCAGACATCTTTCAATACAAAGAATATCCAATAGCAGCCAGACCTTCAAGAGAATATTCTATCCTGGGTAATGTTAAATGTAATAATTGCTGTTATTAAACACTATTCAGGGGTTTGTGCTCAGCATTGCATTGAAACAGTCTGGATGGTGATCTTGTTGTGGCAGCAATGCTCCATCCATTACCATTCTAGTGTTCTTGGACATGGGCTTGAATCCATCATTTTATACAGTAAACTGATTGGAATTAATCTGTATGATTATTTAAATCAGCTAATCTTCAATCAACACCTTCATCAGTGGCAAAAAACCCTGTAACCGTCTTACATAAATGTGGTGAACTTAAAATATAACCTTAAACATTCTTTATTGTATAAACTTTGTTTTGAAGTGCTAAGATTTTATATAAAACTTGCACAAAAAGAACTAAGATTCTTAATACAGTTATACTAGATTTACAGATATGCCCCAATAGAGTATTGAATATTATAGCTTTTTATTGTTGTATTGTTTAGTATTAACTACAAAAGACAATTACAGTACATGTTTACAGCAAGCGTACAATAATATTAGACCTCCATGCTTCATACATGTCACAGGTGAATAACCTTTCCATGTTCAAAACTGACTGCACAAGATCATGAAACAAATCATAGAAATGTAACTTGTGAACAATCCATACTGGTATTATTGTATCATTTTCTTATAAGGATCATTATAAAGTAAACAGCGTGATCGCCTGGTTGCTATCGTCTCACCCAAAAGACGGAGCACAAGGAGGTTAAGTGCCTTGCTCAGGGTCACACAATGAGTCAGTGGCTGAGGTGGGATTTGAACCGGGGACCCCCTGGTTACAAGCCCTTTTCTTTAACCACTGGACCACACAGCCTCCTCAATACACCCTTACTTAATACACACTGGGCTTGCCTTCCACATAGAATTAAATTTTGTGGTGAAAAATATTTTTTATAGGTATTTATCAAGCCCAATTGTGATGATTCAGAAGATCCAAACATTTATTTAATTATCTTTGTTTTTATGAAGATAGTCGTTATTTATTTGAATTAACAAATGGGTTGAATGGTTTGTGTATGTGGGCCATGGGTCTCATAAAGACTGACTAAAATGTTAATAAGTAAAAATAAATATTCTTGAACACCTTCCTTGCTGTGTTTAGGTATTGAATCCAGAGGAAGGATTATTCAGCCACGTATCTCTGAATCGCTGCAGTCTTACTATTGTGCAGAGGTGACATGTGGGGAGATCAGCAATGGAAATGGAACCAAGGAGGACAGTACGGGTGAGCTTTTGTTTTATCTTGCACACTGACATACAAAAATAAAACATTGCTAATAAAAAAAATAAACATTAACAAATCAATGCAGAAAGATTAGAAACATAGGTATAATTTAATTCTCCAGGAAAAGCATTTCAGATGTGTCTACAGCATTTTCAAATCTTGCTGCATGCAACTGCAAAATGAAGTGTACATTTCAAATGTGTTAAACACCTTGCAAAATACAATACTCACATCACACATCAAACAAAATGTTTAACTCTTTAACTTAAATACAATCTGCTAAACTTTAAACACATGTGTCATTGTTAATTGACACTAGGTTTAAAAATTATTGGGCAAATACATAATGTTATTTACATTTTAAATAGTGCACAGATAGGTTTGTTGATTGTTTGAGTAGTATTGTTCCTTAGGATAACAAAGTTCTGAGCTCAAGTCATGTGATTTCATAAAAACACCAGGTGCTCAGTGTTTGTTATTTGACTTGCGTTAAAATTGCCAAAATGAGTTGATTAAAAATCTGCATAAATAGCCATTCGAAAAGACATGATTTTAATTAACGTGAGAACAGCGAAAGATATGACCATGCCCCGCTTGAGTAATGAAGATCGCCTGGTTGCTATCGGCATGATTGAAGGCAGTCTGTCTGTGAGAGAAGTTGCCCGGAGGATAAGATGCTCTGCTTCAACAATCAGCAGACTGTCCAGAAAAAACAGGAAACTGGCTCTGTGAGGGGCAGGCCTTGTCCTTGAAGGCAGAGGGTCACCACACCAGCCCAGGACTGTTATGCTGTCTATTGCATTGTTGAAGCCAACTGATGGGGCAGTGGAAGTGTGATAATGTGGGGAGGAATCTCCTTTAACACAAGAACGCCTTTTGTGTAGATTGAGGGCAACCTTACTACTCAGTGATACATTGAGAAAGTCCTTGAGGCAACAGTTTTTCCATTCCTGCAAGCCAATCCGGATCAGGTCATACCCAACACTAACTTTGTAATGTTTTCATTTTGACAGTGTGTCACATTTCATACTGAAAACTTATCATGATTCTTTGAGCTGTATTTTTGTTCACATTTTCTGTGACTTTGTTTGATATCTATGTTTAAAATATTTAATTAAATCCATTAGACCTGAGTGTTGCTTTTCTTTTGTGCATCAGTATATATATACTGTAAAAACCGGTGTGTAAGTCACACCGGTGTATAAATCGACCCCCCTTTTTAAGACAACAATTTCAGGAAAAAGCCTATAGGTCACATTGGTGTTTAAATAGAAAGTTAGTCACTGAACCGTGTAACGGAGCAAAGCACAAAAAATGAATTAGAGTTTTTTCGTGTTTTTTTTATGTTCTGACGGCTCACTGGACAGAAAGACGCTTACTTGTCTACTGTCAAAGTGAGTTCCAGTATCATACACGAGTACATCTAGTCTGCTGCGTGCTGAACATGCCTTCACTTTTCAAAATACACTAGCAGCTCTTCTGCTACAGACAGTAGTATGTAAAGCTGACCAATTTTTCTTGTTAGTTTGCAGTTTTTGGATATGATGACAACGTTTATTTTATGTTCTCTGCACAATGAACAATTCTTTTCCTAGAAGTGCTTACTATAGCTACATACTTATAATTTTATTTAAAAAAACTAATTTATTTCAGTCCACAATCACATTTAATAATAGATATCCTATTTATTCGGTTTTCTGATCTCTGTGTGCTGCTGATCAAGCTTGAACCGCAGATTTTATGTGTTGTTTGTATTTGTAATTTCTAAATTATTGTTCCTAGTAGATTTTGGTGATGGTCTCAATAGGTACATTGCCTGGTTAAATAAATACATAAATAAATACATTTTAAACGATTTTATTTACAATTAAGGATAATAACAATAATAATAATAATAATAATAATAATAATAATAATAATAATAATAATAATAGCATCAGTAATAAAACAAATTTAATTTAGATGTATGTAGTAATTGTATATATATATATATATATATATATATATATATATATATATATATATATATATATATATATATATATATATATTACTTAATTTATATTTTTAAAACCCCAAAATCTTTTCATGTTCAGGGTGGTCTTGTGAATGCTCCCATCGCAATGTAGAAAATTCACTTTACCAGAAGCCAATCTAAAGAAGATCTGTTTTTGTACTTTTGAAATGTAAATAAATAAATAAAACGGATGGTTTGATAATTGTATTTAAAAGCATAAGCATGCAATGTATTTATTACTGCATTAACGTTTTTTTTTTTTTTTTTTTCTAAAGTAATCTAGTTTAACACATTTGGGGCTTCCCCACGAATAATTCAAACTCAGATCTGTAATTCAAAGCAATCTCACTTTGACATCAAAGGATGGTCGTATCTTCTGGCATTGGATATTCTTCATCAGAGCAACCTTAGATAAAGTGAATTTTCTGCATCACGATGCAGGCATTCACAAAACAACCCCAAGCTGACCACGAAAAGATTTCGGGGTTCTAAAAATGTAAATAACCCCAAGCCGATGGGCTCAACCCGATCCTGATGGGGTCATATTTAGGCTTGGGGTCCTAACATATGCATTGTGCTTGAGGCACACATTTCTTCGTAATATACAAAGTTACAGAAAAAGAATTAGGTAAAATTAAAAGGGCTGCTGTTACTGTTGTATATAGTGAAATGCAAGAATATGTAATAAATATATATTATTGATGTTATGAATGTTATCTCTAACCAGCAGGAGATGAGTCTCTTTTTCGTCTTCCTGTCATTGTGTTGGCTGGGACAAACATTGTGCTGCTGATTTCAATGACTGTGCTTGTGTGCCTGCGCATCAAGGAAGGGAAATGTAAGAACTTCTCAGGTGAGCTGATTCAAGTGTATTTAAAGTTATATTCCATTACGTGTGTAGCCAGCATTTAATATCTCCGTGTGGAGCTTTTAAGCTAACATACTGACAGTGAAGTGCAGGGCTGTTTACAAACAGAAACTTGGTTTACTTCCAATAATAGGGACACAGACTGGATTCATTCTTTTATTCTTATTGCTCATAGCTGGGAGCTCATAACAAACACTAAGCCTCAGGAAAACCTCCTGATAATCTGCACTTTTACTTGTTTCCATGTGCAAGTGAACATTGTGATAAGATCATGATGAGGATTCTGAACTGAAATGGGATGATAATCATTACTTCAACATTAATAAGAGGCTCAATACAAAAACTAATACATGAAAGAATCTCTCTCTCTCTCTCTCTCTCTCTCTCTCTCTTTCTCTCTCTCTCTCTCTCTCTCGTACATGCTTAACAGATCAGACCGTAGAAGACCACACAAATGCTGACTCAGCAAATGATCAGGTACATTTATTCATCTTGGTAATAAAAAAAGTATTGACAATCCATTAAAAAAAAAAAACATTAATAATAGTACAAAACAGTGTCAAATACAACAGTTCCATAATGGCCTCTTTTGCAGAATCAGCAAATGCTGGATTATGCTGCGTTGGATTTCAATCAGAGAAGAAATAAACCTGGAAAAAAGAAGATAGCCATGAATAAAGAAAGTGTGTACGCTGAAGTGCGAGTGCAGCAGCGGGAATAACAATTCTGTCCACACTGTTTCCAAACACAGGCTACTTTAACACTCAAGCTGCAGTTATAATGCCATTCCAGGGTTAAAGCATTTCATATGCTCTGTGTTTTATCTATGAAGATAAACTGTAGGTATATTGTTTGTTATATTGGGTTGATTAAACAATGGGGACAGTGTAGGAATTTACAGTTAAAAGCACTGTCCTGCACAAAATAACAGCATTTGCTCAATATCTTCAATTGGGAGCTGGAGTATTTAAAATTGCTGCAGTTTGTATCATTTGAGTAGACCTCCACGCACAGATAGCTCAACAATACTGTACTGGCATCTCATTTGAATAGACCTCCATGCACAGATAGCTCAACAATACTGTACTGGCATCTCATTTGAATAGACCTCCAGTGCACAGATAGCTCAACAATACTGTACTGGCATCTCATTTGAATAGACCTCCATGCACAGATAGCTCAACAATACTGTACTGGCATCTCATTTGAATAGACCTCCAGTGCACAGATAGCTCAACAATACTGTACTGCCATCTCATTTGAATAGACCTCCATGCACAGATAGCTCAACAATACTGTACTGCCATTTCATTTGTATAGACCTCCATGCACAGATAGCTCAACAATACTGTACTGCCATCTCATTTGCTCTCAGGAAACTGCCTGTGTTCAGCTGTTTAAATGTTTGTTCATCAAAGTCAGGCTGGGTTAGAGGTCTTAAACGTTGAACATTTACATGCAACACATTCAATAGATACTGTTATTAAATGAATGCCTTTTTTTGTTCTATTTCCATTGTGTGTATTGCATTCCATATTTCATATTGTTAGAACATTGTTTAATTTGGCTCCATATCAATGATCATGTTTTATATATACTTGCAACTGCATGGGAAGCATGTGATTCGTGTAAATCAGTCGACTTTGACACAATATCTGTCATTTTTTTTTTTTCAGTAGGTGTTTTGTTTAATATGGTTTAACTGCAGTTTGGTTGTATGGATTTTTATCATTAAGGGCTAGTTTCAAATATGCTGATAGTCAGTAATCATGCACTGCCTAATGTTATTGTAGGTAAGGTAGACCAGGATTTGTGCTAATCGGGGTCTGTGAAGACAGTCATAAGTGATCATTATATTTGCATATGCTTTTCAAACATTATTAGTCCAGTCAGAGGGGTCAGAATATCAATAGGTAAGGTGTCTATGGTCTTTTGTCTGTCAGCCAGTGTCATAAACTGGTTACACATTCTAATACATCTCTCCAGAATACATTCTCAACACATCTGTCTGTATTTTAAATGAGGGCTCCAATAAATACATTTAAAATTATACGATGTATGCAACTCATTTTTAATGTAATATGAATTAAATGGCATTATTTGCCAGTGTCTGTGTGTAGGAGGGCTACATACCGGTATAATACAATACAGTGCTCACCCCAGCCATGCCCATGCTGCTGAGAACTGGTTCTGTAGTATAAAGAGCTCCTTATAAGGGGAGCTCTGTGCTGAGTAGTTGTAGAGTGTGTTGTGCAGCTCTGAAATGTAAGGCTTGTGCAGACAAAGCACTCTTTCTTCTCAATTCTACATGCTTCAAAAGTGTGCCACTCGCCTAAATATACCGCTGCTGCTGTGGAATTATTCGTGTTTATTTTTATTTTTTTTTAAACCGATATTGTCCAGTTCTGAACACACACATTCACTGCAGTCTGGCTTGTTTTCACAGTAGAAGATCAAACCGCATGCTTCAAATAAAACCTTTTTTTTATTTTTTGTATAAACATATACTGATATCCGGTTGGCCTGCAGTCATTTTCCACATGCCTTACCAATCATCAGTTAGCATTAAGACATGTGATATGCAGCAATACACCCATATAGACAGCAGGCTATTAGTTCACACCTACTTTCAATAGAAGACGTGAGAAAATAAAAAGTGTTTTTCCAATTGTATGTGGTTAAAATAAAGTTACACCTCATACAGTACAAACACACAAACACAATGCTAGCCTGGTATGAGTGTATACACGCTATTTATTTTACTCAATGATTCTTTTATATATTTATTTTAATGATTCCCTGCTTGAATAATTTTAAGACATGTACTGATTTACATATTAGCCACCATTCAAAGACTGTTACCATAATTGTCTCGAATTACGGTGTATTTATACAGTAGTCATTTAGTAAGTACACACTTACTTACTTACACATAATGACAATCTTTTTTATGATATAACCATATCCCTAACACAAAACAAAACTATAAACCTAACCCTAACCCCCCTCACCCTAACTCTAAACCTAACCCTAACCCCCTCACCCTAACTCTAAACCTAACCCTAACCCACTCACCCTAACTATAAACCTAACCCCAACCCCCCCTCACCCTAACTATAAACCTAACCCTAACCCCCCTCACCCTAACTCTAAACCTAACCCTAACCCCCTCACCCTAACTCTAAACCTAACCCTAACCCCCTCACCCTAACTCTAAACCTAACCCTAACCCCCTCACCCTAACTCTAAACCTAACCCTAACCCCCTCACCCTAACTCTAAACCTAACCCTAACCCCCCTCACCCTAACTCTAAACCTAACCCTAACCCCCCTCACTCTAACTATAAACCTAACCCTAACCCCCCCACACCCTAACACCACCCCACATAAATATAGGCAGCACTGCCAGTCCTTTGTACTTTCACACAGTAAATTCAGCCTCACCCAAACCCACGTCTCCATCCATGTCTTTTGCATCATCACTGTGATGGCTCAGCCTCTCTGTTTTTTAATGGTATGGAGGAGATTAAAAAGGTGGTATAAATTCAACATTAGAACCACACATTGCAGTCCTGTAACTGATTTCTATTGAAAACAATAGAAAGATCCATTGACCAATACAAAATTCAGTATGAAATATGAACCATGAAGTACCAATGCTTCAAAAGGTCTTTCCAACAAAAAAGAAGAATTGTTTACCAATATGAGACACTAACCCCCTTGGGAGAAGTATCACTTTCTTTTATTTTTTCTTAAGCACCAATGATTTATGAAAGTCCTGTTTTATCAGATGCTCTTACTGGTTCTTGTAAAATTGCCAAAAGTGTTCTGTACCTGGACCTGCTTCCATTGCCAGTGCAGAGACTTTGATAATTAAAAAAAAAAAAATTCTCAGATAGCCAATACACATTATAGTCAGTCTATAGCAAAACCATTTTGAAGAATCAAACCCTTTTATTCATGCACTCTGTTTAAACTTACAGCCTGATTTACGTTTTAAAATAAATAAATACAATAAATAAATAAATACAATGACCAATAGTAATTGCTTAATGCATTGAATGGTTGTGAGACCTGCACACAGAACCCCCAGCTAAGTTCTAAAAGGCAGGCAGGCTAAAATATGCAGGTTATAGATGTTTTCTTTTTAATAGATACAGTACTTTAAAATTTTGTAAACAGGGCATGGTTTTCCTGATTCAGTACACCCAATCACATAAGATGACCTGCCTATTGCGTTGCTGAGAGGTACATTTTTCAAGTTACATACTGCATTCTGTTTCATCTTTTGGTCACTCAACAGAAAAGCAGTCATCAGATCAGAGGAGCTGCTAAAATGAACAGACTCTTCTTGCTTAATGTATTGTTCTGCATCGCATGTAAGTGTGAACCTGTTTATTTACTCATTTAATCAGTAAACTACATCAAGTAGAAAACTGCTACAGAAAACCATTTTAATATTATATACGTTTATTTTCATGCAGAAATATTTAATTTGTAACTTAAGCAAATGGTCAGACACAAAAACAGCAGCCAGCACTTTAGTAAAGTTTTGTCTTGCATTTATTTTTTGCTTGTAATTTGCATAAACATAGACAGAATCTGAATCTGCACTGACATCCAATTCTACTAAATAAAATATGTGAAACAATAAAAGGGTCTCATCCCTGTTCTTGTATTATTAATGATTAAAACAGCTCCCGCTAACTCGCTAATCCGAACATACTAGGACTGGACCTTGTTTAGATTAGTGATTTGATTAGTCTTGATCACAATCTGTGCCATCCTGGAAATACCCTGTCTAGTCATTGGTTTATGTTTTTGATACTTACAGTTTATTTTATGAAGTTTGTTTTTTGCAGCTAATATTACTTTCTTTCAATATTATAGCACGTTCTGGATTAGCGAGAGTCTGCTGTATATCAGAACCTTTTTAATGAACTGAACCTGATGGTATTTTAAACAGATACCTGGGATAGCTTGATATTCAGATGGGAAGCTTATGTGCCTGAAGACCCTCACAGTCATGTTTTGTAATTCACAGATGAGATTCCACCACAGCACATTGTCCATAGTTTATCAGTGACAGTCCAGCTTGGAGAGTCTGTGACCCTGGAGTGCCCTGTATTGCACACTCGTCAAATTACTTTGGCTTGGTTCAAGGAAGTCACTGGACAGCCTCCTGTGTATATAGTAAAATATGATGGACAATCAAAGCCTATCTTTTTGGATGAATTTAATGATAAATCCCGTTTCAAAATGCAAAACATTGAGAGCAGTTTTAACCTCACAATTCTAAATACGGAATCATCGGATATGGCTGTTTATTACTGCGCAGCACTGGAAGGCAGTCGTGTGCTTTTTGGGACAGGGACTGTACTGTTGCTTAAAGGTAAACTCAAAGGTTAATTAAAATATATTTTGAATGTTCCTTTAAAATGTTTCTTGGGATGGGAGTAAAAACTGAAATGTGTTTTATCTGAACTTCTCACAGTCAATGCATGCCATGTTTATTATAATTTATCTCAAGAAAATACATACAAACATTTAATTTAAGAATGAGAGGAGAGGCATTTAGCTAAAAATATGATTATAAAAAGACCTTAGAGAAAAGAGTGTGGACAACAGCAGCAAATGCATTGTATTGAAACAGTCTGGTTGGTGATCTTGTTGTGGCCAGCAATGCTCCATCAGTTACCATTCTAGTAAACTGATCAAAATTCATCTTTATAATTATTCAGATCAGCTAATCTTCAATTAACCCCTTTATCAGCAGCAAAAAACCCTACATGAAAATGGTTATCTTAAGTAGATATATTTAAACATTCTTTATCGTATAAACTTTGATTTGAAGTCCTAAGGTTTTTTTTCTTTTAAATTATATATATATATATATATATATATATATATATATATATATATACTGCTATACGAAAATCTTAGACATGTTGCACTTTTCTACTCTGATGCATTATGAGCAACAACAATTTACTCTAATCCTCCACTAGTGTTTTCTAATATCATAACAGCCTTGAATTTTATAAAGAAGGAAAAACACTGAGTGAAATAGCTCGCATCACTCGATTTTCAAGGTGTGGTATCTGAAGCATAATCAGCAAGCACAGAGAAACATCATCTGTAATTGACAAACCCAGGACAAGGGTGAGGAAAATTTGAACATAATATCCTTAAGGAACAGAAAGAAGACAATCATTGAATTGACAACAGAACTGGCAGAAGGCACAGGTGTCATTGTCCATCCATCAAAAGTACAAAGGTCACTCTTGAAATCAGAACTTAAAGGATCTGTTGCAGTAAGAATACCTCTCTTAAGAAAGGGGAACAAAACTAAAAGGCTATAATATGCACAAGAACACAGAAATTGGACTATGGGAACAGTGGTCAAAGGTGCTTTGGACTGTTGATGGATGGACAACGACACCTGTGCCTTGTGGTTAATTCAACGCTTGTCTTCTTTCTATTCCTTAAGGATATTAGCAATTTATTTTTTTGAGATTTAAAAATATATATTCCTGGGTACCTTCCTTGGTGTGTTTAGGTATTGAATCCAGAGGTTCCTATCAGAATCAGCCTCCGAATATCTCTGAATCAGTGCAGACTAACTGTTGTGCAGTGGCGACATGTGGGGAGGACATTATTGGAAATGGGACCAAGGAGGCCAAAACGGGTGAGCTTTTGTATTTTCTTGCACACTGCCATGTCATAAAACCCCACTGCTAATAAAATATACAAATAAACATTAAACAATCAATGCAGAAAGATTAGAAACCATGATTCCATTCTCCGGGAAAAGCATTTCAGATGTGTCACACACAATTTTCAAATCTTGCTTACAGCTGCAAAATGAAGTGTACATTTCAAATGTATCAAACACCTTGCAAAATACAATACTCACATCACACACCAAACAAAATGTTTAACTCTTTAACTTAAATACAATCTGCTAAACTTTAAACACATGTGCCATTGTTAATTGACACTAGGTTTAAAAATAAATGTTTATTATTTTTAAGCTTTAACATATATATATATATTATTATTATTAGTGATGGGCGGGTCGGCCGGGTTTTGAGTCAGATAAATTTGAGTAAGCTTTGGGTCGGGTTGGGTGCGGGTCAGTATTAATTTGCAACTATTTATAATGTCATCTAGAAAAAAATGTTGACAATTAAATTTTGAAATAACGAATTACACTATATATTTCTAATTATTGTAATAATAATAACGATCGTATGTTTCATTCTACTGGCTTAAATTGCTATCCGTAGTTCTGTGATTAATGGTGTTTGTGCATGTGCGGTAATCAGGAACTAGGAATGAGCTAACTTCCAGGCGTTGTATTCAACACACTTTAACTTTGTTAAGTAAAAAAAAAACATATACAAATTCCTTACTAAAACAATGGCTTCTGAGATTAAAAACATCCGTAAAAAATATTGCGCTCTAGAGCACTTAAAACTAGCCCGGGAGAGACACATAAAAGTGTTGTTTAGTATGTCTATAAATAGTAATACAATATGACCCCATCAGCTTGGGGTTCATTTATATTTTTAGAACCCCGAAATCTTTCCATGTTCGGCTTGGGGTTCTCTTGTGAATGATCCAATCGCAATGCAGAACATTCTCTTTACCCAAAGCCAATGTTCCTGCTGCATTAACATTTAATATACTTCTCATTTACATTTCAGATTATAACCAGAACATGCACATACTTGTGATTCTCTCATTTGCACGGAGTGGATGTCTTGTCATTGCAATCCCAATAATTATAATGTTCTTAAGAAGAAAATAACCAAGAAGTAAGTATGAGGAAAGATGAGATTCTGGCCTGAAGCCCCCAAAAAGGAACATTTTCACCAATAAAGAAGCTTATTCAATGCTTATAGATATTTTAGTTTTTTTGGTAGGAATTGTCCAGATGTCCTGAATTTACAGACCAGAAACTGAAGCAAACAAATGAACAAGGACAAATATGAAGGATTTCATTACTGTGGAGTTATTCCACTGAGCTGCAGTCTTTTCATCATAGTAAATATGGCTAATTCTCCCTGCTTTGCAAAGCAATCTGTTTAAACTGCTTCACAATTATGAACATTGTATTTTGTTTTTCCTAAGCAGATAAGAACTATGTCTGTAACCACAATTGTACCTTCAGTTCAATAAATGCACAATAAATCATGATGCATTCTTGCAATAAACCATTTGTTTGTTCATTGTTTTTTATGTTATTTAATTTAAAATGCTGCTAAACGCAGGGCATAGGAAGTCAGAAATGAAAAGGTGAGCTGATAAAAGCTGTTAAAACTATAGTTCTTCACACAGTACTGCAGGACCTCTTTAAATTAGACAGCTCTGACTGCAGTCCAGCTTCTACAGTCTTGACACACTGTTTCTTCCTGTCATCGACTCATTTCCTGTGTGGTAGGCCACATGGTTTCATTTCAGCCAGTAAAGTGAAGCTCAGCTAGAGTGTTGTCTTGCAAATATCTGGAGTACAGAGGCCACTTTGCCAGACTACAACAAGCTCCAACAATGCCCGTTGGTGCCTCCTTGATTACAAGAACTACCAGACCAGAAGGATCAAAGGGTTAGGCTGGATACCCTGTCCAACCCATTAAGAGCATAGCTTATAGGCTGTGCTCCAAGAAACTACAATTGTGATCCTGTTTACAGACAACTTGCCTGAATCACATTGATTAGTAACTAGACCTATCTTAGGTAAACAGCTTCTAGGAAAAGCTTCTATTTCTTAATGCGTACGAAGCACACAACATGATTTAAATATCTACAGTAAGTAGAGGTTTTATGCAAGTCTATCAACCACCACACATAAATACTTCATAGACAACTCTGCTTTGAACTTGTACTACACACAGATGACAGCTCCAGTCTCCCTGGTCATTTCAAATGGCAGGAAGCTCTTTAAAAGGGTGGTATACATGCAGCATTAGAACAGCACAACTGGAATAAACCACTAGGAAAACCTTATATTTAATGTGTACCTATATATATATATATATATATATATATATATATATATATATATATATATATATATATAAACATTTAAGTGGAGACAGTATACACATAAATATAGACAGCACTGCTAGTCCTTTATACTTTCACACAGTAAATTCAGCCTGACCCAAACCCACGTCTCCATCTCTGTCTCCTTTTGCATCATCACTGTGATGGCTCAGGCCTCTCTTTTAATGGTATGGAGGAGATTAACAAGGTGGTATAAATACAACATTAGAAACACACATTGCAGTCCTGTAACTGATTTATATTGAAAACAATATAGAAAGATCCATTGACCAATACAAAATTCTATATGAAATATGAACCATAAAGTATCAATGCTTCAAAAGGTCTTTCCAACAAAAAAGAAGAATCATTTACCAAAACGAGACACTATCCACCTTGTGAGAAATATTGCTTTAATTTTTTATTATTATTTCTTGAGCACCAATGATTTCTGAAAGTCCTGTGTTGTCAGATGTTCTGACTGGTTCTTGTAAAATTGTCAGTAGTGTTTTATACCTGGACCTGCTTCCATTGCCAGTGCAGAGACTTTGATCATTGAAACAAAGTTTATTTTCATAACAAAGTTTTACTTTTAACTGCTCTTAGTATCACTTGTAATACTTTCTGATGGTGCTGAAACTATTATAATGATTTGAATGCTCCACTTTTACACGAGCAATCTTCTGATTTACTATTAGGAAATTTGCATCTGTTCACATGAAGTTTATATTGAGTTTTTCATCAAAGAAGAAAGGTCAGGCTAGGAGACAGAGATAAAAGTGGTTTTAAAACAACTCAATGACAGTTACCTCCCAATAGGTCTTGCCTGTTACAATCTGTGTATATTTTTAAACAAATCAAGCAAATAAAAAAAAAACCTGAAGGAGACAAGGATAACAGGTGTGTGCATGAACCCGAACTCTGAATCCTCACACATTATTATTATTATTTATTTCTAAGCAGACGCCCTTATCCAGGGCAACTTACAATTGTTACAAGATATCACATTATTTTTACATACAATTACCCATTTATACAGCTGGGTTTTTACTGGAGCAATCTAGGTAAAGTTCCTTGCTCAAGGGTACAACAGCAGTGTCCTCCACTGGGGATTGAACCCATGACCCTCCGGTCAAGAGTCCAGAGCCCTGACCACAACTCCACACTGCTGCCACACATTTGAGAGTAATTGTCTGGGTGGCTTAAAATAAACTACATGAACATGTCTAACTACCTCATTCCAAATACAAGGTGATGTTGACTGATGACTGCTGATCATTGTTCATTGGGTGTGATAAAAAATTGTGACACTATTGACAGACAACCTGTCTGGATAGGTAAAAAAGCTTCTAGAAAAAACTTCTATCTCTTAATGTGTACCAAGCACACACATGATATAAACAAATATAAACAGAGGCAGTATAGAAGTGTGTCCGCCACCACACAGAAATACTGTATCGACAACTCTGCCTTGTACTCTCTCACAGTAAATTCAGCCAGACCTAAAACCATGTTAAAAACGTCACCATGGGTCAACAGCGTTATGATAGCTCAGGTTTCTCTGATCATTTAAAATGTCTGGAAGCTCTTTAAAAGGATGGTATACATGCAGCATTAGAACAATACAACTGTAATAAATGTTATAGCCAAACAAAAACTAAAATAAACAATTATTTATCTTCAACTGCATTCTCTTATTTGTTTCTGAGTATAGATGCCACTTGGACAGACTACAACAAGCTTTAGAATACCCTTTATTTTCATGGAAATGAAAAAGAAAAAAAAAGATTTCCTCAGATAGCCAATACATATTCTAGTCAGTTTGTAGCAAGACACTTTTGAAGAAGTGTTATGTTGGCTTTTAATCTCTTTCAGAAAAAAAAAATATTGAGATACTATGCACTCTGTTTAAACTAACAGCCTGATTCACTTTTTTAAATCAATCAATCAATACAATAATCAATAGTAATTGCTTAATGCATTGAATGGCTCTCAGACCTGCACCTATAAGCCCCAGCTAAAGGCACCGATGGCTGTTGCCCTACAGTATATGCAAGCTATAGAGCTGTTCTTTATAATAGATACTTTGAAATGTTCTAAACAGGGCATGGTTTTCCTGATTCAGTCACCCAATCACATAAGATGATCTGCCTGTTGCGTTGCTGAGAGGTACATTTTTCAAGTCACATACTGCATTCCGTTTCATCTTTTGGTCACTCAACAGAAAAGCAGTCATCAGATCAGAGGAGCTGCTAAAATGAACAGACTCTTCTTGCTTAATGTATTGTTCTGCATCGCATGTAAGTGTGAACCTGTTTATTTATTGATGTAATCAGTAAACTACATTAAGTAGGAAACTGCTACAGAAAACCATTTTAATATGATATACATTTATTTACATACAGAAATATTTAATTTGTAATTAAAGCAAATGGTCAAACACAAAAACAGCAGCCAGCACTTTAGTAAAGTTGTATCTTGCACTTATTTTTTGCTTGTAATTTGCATACAAATAGTAGGAATCTGAATCTGCAATGACATCCAATTGTACAAAATAAAATATGTGAAACATTAAAGGGGTCTCATCCCTGTGCATGTATTATTAATGATTAAAACAGCTCCCGCTAACTCGCTAATCCGAACATACTAGGACTGGACCTTGTTTAGATTAGTGATTTAATCTCTCCTGATCACAGTCTGTGCCATGCTGGAAATATCTTGTCTACTCATTGTTTTATGTTTTTGATACATACATTTTATGAAGCTTGTTTTCTGCAGCTAATATTTCATTATTTCAATATTATAACATTTTCTGGATTAGCGAGAGTCTGCTGTATATCAGACCCTTTTTAATGAACTGAACCTGATGGTATTTTAAACAGATACCTGGGATAGCTTGATATTCAGATGGGAAGCTTGTGTGCTAATTGCCTGAAGACCCTCACAGTGATGTTTTGTAATTTACAGATGAGATTCCAGCACAGCTCATTGTCCAGCCCCGTCTCTCAGTGACATCCCAGCTTGGAGAGCCTGTGACCCTGCAGTGCTCTACATCGCGTACTCAGCACCATGCTTTGGTTTGGTTCAAGCAAGTCATTGGACAACCTCCTAGGTCTATAGGCCTACGGAAAGTTTCTGAACAATCAGAGCCTACATTTTATGAAGAATTTGATAATAAATCACGTTTCAAAATGCAAAATATTCAGAGCAGTTTTAACCTCACAATTCTAAAGACGGAATCGTCGGATATGGCTGTTTATTACTGCGCAGCACTGAAAGACAATCAAGTGTTTTTTGGGAATGGAACTACACTGTTGATTAAAGGTAAACTCAAAGGTTTATTAAAATGGTTTATTTCTTGGGATGGGAGTAAAAACTGAAATATGTCTTATCTGCACTTATCACAGTCAATGCATGCCATATACTGTATATTATCATTTCTCTTAAAAAAGACATAATGACATTTAATTTAAGAATGAGAGGAGGCCATTTGGCTCAAAATATTATTATAAAAATAGAAAATAAAGTGTGGACAACAGCAGTAAATGCAGCCAGGACAAGATACTGAAGTTAGAGAGTTACAGCAGGCACTAAATGACTTGAAAAATTCAAATTGAGCATTTTGTAATTACTTTATAGCATGAACCTTTATACTAGTAATGTGTCATGTGGATGTTGCTGTAAGCGTCTGTTCCTTGTTAATAATGATCACAATATTTAATAACATATTCATAAATGTTTTATAAATGGATCCCTAAACTAAAGTGCAGTCAAACTAAAGTTCAATTCCCTGTCTGTGGATCTTGTCCCTACTGTTGTCTCAGACATCTTTCAATACAAAGAATATCCAATAGCAGCCAGACCTTCAAGAGAATATTCTATCCTGGGTAATGTTAAATGTAATAATTGCTATTATTAAACAATATTCAGGGGTTTGTGCTCAGCATTGCATTGAAACAGTCTGGATGGTGATCTTGTTATGGCAGCAATGCTCCATCCGTTACCATTCTAGTGTTCTTGGACATGGGCTTGAATCCCTCATTTTATACAGTAAACTGATCAGAACTAATCTATATGATTATTTAAATGAGCTAATCTTCAATTAACACCTTCAGTTGCAAAAAACCCTGTAACCGTCTTACATAAATGTGGTGAACTTAAAATATAACCTTAAACATTCTTTATTGTATAAACTTTGTTTTGAAGTGCTAAGATTTTATATATATATATATATATATATATATATATATATATATATATATATATATATATATATATATATATATATATATATATATTTGTTTAAAACAAAATGTTAAATGCCTTTAAAACAATCACAAATATAAAGTTTAAAAAATAATATGATATTGCACATAGAAACTGAACACATACAAAATGTAGTAAATAACCAAACAAAGAACACATGCCTGTGCTTCAATATGAAATCACATTACACATAACAAAGCACCTTCAGTTTCTTTGTGGAAAAAAACTTGCACAAAAAGAACTAAGATTCTAATACAGTTATACTAGATTTACAGATATGCCCCAATAGAGTATTGAATATTATAGCATTTTAGTATTAACTACAAAAGACAATTACAGTACATGTTTACAGCAAGCATACAATAATATTAGACCTCCATGCTTCATACATGTCACAGGTGAATAACCTTTCCATGTTCAAAACTGACTGCACAAGAACATGAAACAAATCATAGAAATGTAACTTGTGAACAATCCATACTGGTATTATTGTATCATTTTCTTATAAGGATCATTATACAGTAAACAGCGTGATTGCCTGGTTGCTATCGGCATGATTGAAATACTTTCTTATTAGGATCATTATACAGTTAACAGTGTGTTTCAGTCTTACTTTTATTATTTGTTTATTTAGCAGACGCCTTTATCCAAGGCGACTTACAGAGACTCAGGTGTGTGAACTATGCATCAGCTGCAGAGTCACTTACAATTACGTCTCACCCGAAAGACGGAGCACAAGGAGGTTAAGTGACTTGCTCAGGGTCACACAATGAGTCAGTGGCTGAGGTGGGATTTGAACCGGGGACCTCCTGGTTACAAGCCCTTTTCTTTAACCACTGGACCACACAGCCTCCTCAATACACCCTTACTTAATACACACTGGGCTTGCCTTCCACATAGAATTAAATTTTGTGGTGAAAAATATTTTTATAGGTATTTATCAATCCCAATTGTGATGATTAAGAAGATCCAAACATTTATTTAATTATCTTTGTTTTTATGGAGATAGTCGTTATTTATTTGAATTAACAAATGGGTTGAATGGTTTGTGTATGTGGGCCATGGGTCTCATAAAGACTGACTGAAATGTTAATATGTAAAAATAAATATTCTTGAACACCTTCCTTGCTGTGTTTAGGTATTGAATCCAGAGGAAGGATTATTCAGCCACGTATCTCTGAATCGCTGCAGTCTTACTATTGTGCAGAGGTGACATGTGGGGAGGACATTACTGGAAACGGAGCCAAGAAGAACAATAAGGGTAAGATTTTGTTTTTTCTTGCACACTGCCATACAAAAATAAAACAATGCTTATAAAAAAATAAACATTAACAAATCAATGCAGAAAGATTAGAAACACAGGTATAATTTCATTCTCCGGGAAAAGCATTTCAAATGTGTCTCACAGCATTTTCAAATCTTGCTGCATGCACCTGCAAAATGAAGTGTACATTTCAAATGTATTAAACACCTTGCAAAATACAATACTCACATCCACATCAAACAAAATGTTTAACTCTTTAACTTAAATACAATCTGCTAAACTTTAAACACATGTGTCATTGTTAATTGACACTAGGTTTAAAAATTATTGGGCAAATACATAATGTTATTTACATTTTAAATAGTGCACAGATAGGTTTGTTGATTGTTTGAGTAGTATTGTTCCTTAGGATAACAAAGTTCTGAGCTCAAGTCATGTGATTTCATAAAAACACCAGGTGCTCAGTGTTTGTTATTTGACTTGCGTTAAAATTGCCAAAATGAGTTGATCAAAAATCTGCATAAATAGCCATTCGAAAAGACATGATTTTAATTAACGTAAGAACAGCGAAAGATATGACCATGCCCCGCTTGAGTAATGAAGATCGCCTGGTTGCTATCGGCATGATTGAAGATGGTCTGTCTGTGAGAGAAGTTGCCCGGAGGATAAGATGCTCTGCTTCAACAATCAGCAGACTGTCCAGAAAAAACAGGAAACTGGCTCTGTGAGGGGCAGGCCTTGTCCTGGAAGGCAGAGGGTCACCACACTCGCCCAGGACTGTTATGCTGACTATTGCATTGTTGAAGCCAACCGATGGGGCAGTGGAAGTGTGATAATGTGGGGAGGAATCTCCTTTAACACAAGAACGCCTTTTGTGTAGATTGAGGGCAACCTTACTACTCAGTGATACATTGACAAAGTCCTTGAGGCAACAGTTTTTCCATTCCTGCAAGCCAATCCGGATCAGGTCATACCCAACACTAACTTTGTAATGTTTTCATTTTGACAGTGTGTCACATTTCATACTGAAAACTTATCATGATTCTTTGAGCTGTATTTTTGTTCACATTTTCTGTGACTTTGTTTGATATCTATGTTTAAAATATTTAATTAAATCCATTAGACCTGAGTGTTGCTTTTCTTTTGTGCATCAGTATATATATACTGTAAAAACCGGTGTGTAAGTCACACCGGTGTATAAATCGACCCCCCTTTTTAAGACAACAATTTCAGGAAAAAGCCTATAGGTCACATTGGTGTTTAAATAGAAAGTTAGTCACTGAACCGTGTAACGGAGCAAAGCACAAAAAATGAATTAGAGTTTTTTGGTGTTTTTTTATGTTCTGACGGCTCACTGGACAGAAAGACGCTTACTTGTCTACTGTCAAAGTGAGTTCCAGTATCACACTCGAGTACATCTAGTCTGCTGCGTGCTGAACATGCCTTCACTTCTCAAAATACACTAGCAGCTCTTCTGCTACAGACAGTAGTATGTAAAGCTGACCAATTTTTCTTGTTAGTTTGCAGTTTTTGGATATGATGACAACGTTTATTTTATGTTCTCTGCACAATGAACAATTCTTTTCCTAGAAGTGCTTACTGTAGCTACATACTTATAATTTTATTTAAAAAAACTAATTTATTTCAGTCCACAATCACATTTAATGATAGATATCCTATTTATTCGGTTTTCTGATCTCTGTGTGCTGCTGATCAAGCTTGAACCGCAGATTTTATGTGTTGTTTGTATTTGTAATTTCTAAATTATTGTTCCTAGTAAATTTTGGTGATGGTCTCAATAGGTACATTGCCTGGTTAAATAAATACATAAATAAATACATTTTAAACGATTTTATTTACAATTAAGGATAATAACAATAATAATAATAATAATATTAATAATAATAATAATAATAATAATAATAATAATAATAATAATAATAATAATAGCATCAGTAATAAAACAAATTTAATTTAGATGTATGTAGTAATTGTATATATATATATATATATATATATATATATATATATATATATATATATATATATATATATATATTACTTAATTTATATTTTTAAAACCCCAAAATCTTTTCATGTTCAGGGTGGTCTTGTGAATGCACCCATCGCAATGCAGAAAATTCACTTTACCAGAAGCCAATCTAAAGAAGATCTGTTTTTGTACTTTTGAAATGTAAATAAATAAATAAAACGGATGGTTTGATAATTGTATTTAAAAGCATAAGCATGCAATGTATTTATTACTGCATTAACGTTTTTTTTTTTTTTTTTCCAAAGTAATCTAGTTTAACACATTTGGGGCTTCCCCAGGAATAATTCAAACTCAGATCTGTAATTCAAAGCAATCTCACTTTGACATCAAAGGATGGTCGTATCTTCTGGCATTGGATATTCTTCATCAGAGCAACCTTAGATAAAGTGAATTTTCTGCATCACGATGCAGGCATTCGCAAAACAACCCCAAGCTGAACACGAAAAGATTTCGGGTTTCTAAAAATGTAAATAACCCCAAGCCGATGGGCTCACCCGATCCTGATGGGGTCATATTTAGGCTTGGGGTCCTAACATATGCATTGTGCTTGAGGCACACATTTCTTCGTAATATACAAAGTTACAGAAAAAGAATTAGGTAAAATTAAAAGGGCTGCTGTTACTGTTGTATATAGTGAAATGCAAGAATATGTAATAAATATATATTATTGATGTTATGAATGTTATCTCTAACCAGCAGGAGATGAGTCCCTTTTTACTCCTCCTGTCATCGTGTTGGCCGTGACAAACATCGTGCTGCTGATTTCAATGACTGTGCTTGTGTGCCTGCGCATCAAGGAAGGGAAATGTAAGAGCTGTTCAGGTGAGCTGATTCAAGTGTATTTAAAGTTATATTCCATTACGTGTGTAGCCAGCATTTAATATCTCAGTGTGGAGCTTTTAAGCTAACATACTGACAGTGACTTGCAGGGCTGTTTACAAACAGAAACTTGGTTTACTTCCAATAATAGGGACACAGACTGGATTCATTCTTTTATTCTTATTGCTCATAGCTGGGAGCTCATAACAAACACTAAGCCTCAGGGAAACCTCCTGATAATCTTCTGCACTTTTACTTGTTTCCATGTGCAAGTGAACATTGTGATAAGATCATGATGAGGATTCTGAACTGAAATGGGATGATAATCATTACTTCAACATTAATAAGAGGCTCAATACAAAAACTAATACATGAATGAATCTCTCTCTCTCTCTCTCTCTCTCTCTCTCTCTCTCTCTCTCTCTCTCTCTCTCTCTCTCTCTCTCGTACATGCTTAACAGATCAGACCGTAGAAGACCACACAAATGCTGACTCAGCAAATGATCAGGTACATTTATTCATCTTGGTAATAAAAAAAGTATTGACAATCCATTAAAAAAAAAACATTAATAATAGTACAAAACAGTGTCAAATACAACAGTTCCATAATGGCCTCTTTTGCAGAATCAGCAAATGCTGGATTATGCTGCGTTGGATTTCAATCAGAGAAGAAATAAACCTGGAAAAAAGAAGATAGCCATGAATAAAGAAAGTGTGTACGCTGAAGTGCGAGTGCAGCAGCGGGAATAACAATTCTGTCCACACTGTTTCCAAACACAGGCTACTTTAACACTCAAGCTGCAGTTATAATGCCATTCCAGGGTTAAAGCATTTCATATGCTCTGTGTTTTATCTATGAAGATAAACTGTGGGTATATTGTTTGTTATATTGGGTTGATTAAACAATGGGGACAGTGTAGGAATTTACAGTTAAAAGTGCTGTCCTGCACAAAATAACAGCATTTGCACAATATCTTCAATTGGGAGCTGGAGTATTTAAAATTGCTGCAGTTTGTATCATTTGAGTAGACCTCCACGCACAGATAGTTCAACAATACTGTACTGGCATCTCATTTGAATAGACCTCCATGCACAGATAGCTCAGCAATACTGTACTGGCATCTCATTTGAATAGACCTCCATGCACAGATAGCTCAGCAATACTGTACTGGCATCTCATTTGAATAGACCTCCAGTGCACAGATAGCTCAACAATACTGTACTGCCATCTCATTTGAATAGACCTCCATGCACAGATAGCTCAGCAATACTGTACTGGCATCTCATTTGAATAGACCTCCAGTGCACAGATAGCTCAACAATACTGTACTGCCATCTCATTTGAATAGACCTCCATGCACAGATAGCTCAACAATACTGTATTGCCATCTCATTTGAATAGACCTCCATGCACAGATAGCTCAACAATACTGTACTGGCATCTCATTTGAATAGACCTCCATGCACAGATAGCTCAACAATACTGTATTGCCATCTCATTTGAATAGACCTCCATGCACAGATAGCTCAACAATACTGTACTGGCATCTCATTTGTATAGACCTCCATGCACAGATAGCTCAACAATACTGTACTGGCATCTCATTTGAATAGACCTCCATGCACAGATGGCTCAACAATACTGTATTGCCATCTCATTTGTATAGACCTCCATGCACAGATAGCTCAACAATACTGGACTGCCATCTAATTTGCTCTCAGGAAACTGCCTGTGTTCAGCTGTTTAAATGTTTGTTCATCAAAGTCAGGCTGGGTTAGAGGTCTTAAACATTGAACATTTACATGCAACACATTCAATAGATACTGTTATTAAATGAATGCCTTTTTTTGTTCTATTTCCATTGTGTGTATTGCATTCCATATTTCATATTGTTAGAACATTGTTTAATTTGGCTCCATATCAATGATCATGTTTTATATATACTTGCAACTGCATGGGAAGCATGTGATTCGTGTAAATGAGTCGACTTTGACACAATATCTGTCATTTTTTTTTTTCAGTAGGTGTTTTGTTTAATATGGTTTAACTGCAGTTTGGTTGTATGGATTTTTATCATTAAGGGCTAGTTTCATAGATGCTGATAGGCACTAATCATGGACTACCTAATGTTATTGTAGGTAAGGTAGACCAGGATTAGTGCTAATCTGGGTCTGTGAAGACAGTCATAAGTGATCATTGCCTTATGCTTTTCAAACATTATTAGTCCAGTCAGAGGGGTCAGAATATCAATAGGTAAGGTGTCTATGGTCTTTTGTCTGTCAGCCAGTGTCATAAACTGGTTACACATTCTAATACATCTCCCCAGAATACATTCTCAACACATCTGTCTGTATTTTGAATGAGGGCTCCAATAAATACATTTAAAATTATACGATGTATGCAACTCATTTTTAATGTAATATGAATTAAATGGCATTATTTGCCAGGGTCTGTGTGTGGGAGGGCTACATACCGGTATAATACAATACAGTGCTCACCCCAGCCATGCCCATGCTGCTGAGAACTGGTTCTGTGGTATAAAGAGCTCCTTATAAGGGGAGCTCTGTGCAGAGTAGTTGTAGAGTGTGTTGTGCAGCTCTGAAATGTAAGGCTTGTGCAGACAAAGCACTCTTTCTTCTCATTTCTGCATGCTTCAAGTGTGCCTAAATGATTAATTCTATTAAATAATTATTTTGAAATGTTAATGCATAAGACAGAATGTAATAAATATACCGCTGCTGCTGTGGAATTATTTGTGTTTATTTTTATTTTTTTTAAACCGATATTGTCCAGTTCTGAACACACACATTCACTGCAGTCTGGCTTGTTTTCACAGTAGAAGATCAAACCGCATGCTTCAAATAAAACCTTTTTTTTATTTTTTGTATAAACATATACTGATATCCGGTTGGCCTGCAGTCATTTTCCACATGCCTTACCAATCATCAGTTAGCATTAAGACATGTGATATGCAGCAATACACCCATATAGACAGCAGGCTATTAGTTCACACCTACTTTCAATAGAAGACGTGAGAAAATATAAAGTGTTTTTCCAATTGTATGTGGTTAAAATAAAGTTACACCTCATACAGTAAAAACACACAAACACAATGCTAGCCTGGTATGAGTGTATACACGCTATTTATTTTACTCAATGATTCTTTTATATATTTATTTTAATGATTCCCTGCTTGAATAATTTTAAGACATGTACTGATTTACATATTAGCCACCATTCAAAGACTGTTACCATAATTGTCTCGAATTACGGTGTATTTATACAGTAGTTATTTAGTAAGTACACACTTACTTACACATAATGACAATCTTTTTTATGATATAACCATATCCCTAACACAAAACAAAACTATAAACCTAACCCTAACCCCCTCACCCTAACTCTAAACCTAACCCTAACCCCCTCACCCTAACTCTAAACCTAACCCTAACCCACTCACCCTAACTATAAACCTAACCCCAACCCCCCCTCACCCTAACTATAAACCTAACCCTAACCCCCTCACCCTAACTCTAAACCTAACCCTAACCCCCTCACCCTAACTCTAAACCTAACCCTAACCCCCTCACCCTAACTCTAAACCTAACCCTAACCCCCTCACCCTAACTCTAAACCTAACCCTAACCCCCTCACCCTAACTCTAAACCTAACCCTAACCCCCCTCACCCTAACTCTAAACCTAACCCTAACCCCCCTCACTCTAACTATAAACCTAACCCTAACCCCCCCACACCCTACCACCACCCCACATAAATATAGGCAGCACTGCCAGTCCTTTGTACTTTCACACAGTAAATTCAGCCTCACCCAAACCCACGTCTCCATCCATGTCTTTTGCATCATCACTGTGATGGCTCAGCCTCTCTGTTTTTTAATGGTATGGAGGGGATTAAAAAGGTGGTATAAATTCAACATTAGAACCACACATTGCAGTCCTGTAACTGATTTCTGTTGAAAACAAAAGAAAGATCCATTGACCAATACAAAATTCAGTATGAAATATGAACCATGAAGTACCAATGCTTCAAAAGGTCTTTCCAACAAAAAAGAAGAATTGTTTACCAATATGAGACACTAACCCCCTTGGGAGAAGTATCACTTTCTTTTGTTTTTTCTTAAGCACCAATGATTTATGAAAGTCCTGTTTTATCAGATGCTCTGACTGGTTCTTGTAAAATTGCCAAAAGTGTTCTGTACCTGGACCTGCTTCCATTGCCAGTGCAGAGACTTTGATAATTAAAAAAAAAAATTTTCTCAGATAGCCCATACACATTATAGTCAGTCTATAGCAAAACCATTTTGAAGAATCAAACCCTTTTATTCATGCACTCTGTTTAAACTTACAGCCTGATTTACGTTTTAAAATAAATAAATACAATAAATAAATAAATACAATGACCAATAGTAATTGCTTAATGCATTGAATGGTTGTGAGACCTGCACACAGAACCCCCAGCTAAGTTCTAAAAGGCAGGCAGGCTAAAATATGCAGGTTATAGATGTTTTCTTTTTAATAGATACAGTACTTTAAAATTTTGTAAACAGGGCATGGTTTTCCTGATTCAGTACACCCAATCACATAAGATGACCTGCCTGTTGCGTTGCTGAGAGGTACATTTTTCAAGTCACACACTGCATTCTGTTTCATCTTTTGGTCACTCAACAGAAAAGCAGTCATCAGATCAGAGGAGCTGCTAAAATGAACAGACTCTTCTTGCTTAATGTATTGTTCTGCATCGCATGTAAGTGTGAACCTGTTTATTTACTCATTTAATCAGTAAACTACATCAAGTAGAAAACTGCTACAGAAAACCATTTTAATATCATATACATTTATTTTCATGCAGAAATATTTAATTTGTAATTTAAGCAAATGGTCAGACACAAAAACAGCAGCCAGCACTTTAGTAAAGTTTTGTCTTGCTTTTATTTTTTGCTTGTAATTTGCATAAACATAGACAGAATCTGAATCTGCACTGACATCCAATTTGACTAAATAAAATATGTGAAACAATAAAAGGGTCTCATCCCTGTTCTTGTATTATTAATGATTAAAACAGCTCCCGCTAACACGCTAATCCGAACATACTAGGACTGGACCTTGTTTAGATTAGTGATTTGATTAGTCCTGATCACAATCTGTGCCATCCTGGAAATACCCTGTCTAGTCATTGGTTTATGTTTTTGATACTTACAGTTTATTTTATGAAGCTTGTTTTTTGCAGCTAATATTACTTTCTTTCAATATTATAGCACGTTCTGGATTAGCGAGAGTCTGCTGTATATCAGACCCTTTTTAATGAACTGAAACCGATGGTATTTTAAACAGATACCTGGGATAGCTTGATATTCAGATGGGAAGCTTGTGTGCTAATTGCCTGAAGACCCTCACAGTGATGTTTTGTAATTTACAGATGAGATTCCACCACAGCACATTGTCCATAGTTTATCAGTGACAGTCCAGCTTGGAGAGTCTGTGACCCTGGAGTGCTCTGTATTGCACACTCGTCAAATTACTTTGGCTTGGTTCAAGGAAGTCACTGGACAGCCTCCTGTGTATATAGTAATATATGATGGACAATCAAAGCCTATCTTTTTGGATGAATTTAATGATAAATCCCGTTTCAAAATGCAAAACATTGAGAGCAGTTTTAACCTCACAATTCTAAATACGGAATCATCGGATATGGCTGTTTATTACTGCGCAGCACTGGAAGGCAGTCGTGTGCTTTTTGGGACAGGGACTGTACTGTTGCTTAAAGGTAAACTCAAAGGTTAATTAAAATATATTTTGAATGTTCCTTTAAAATGTTTCTTGGGATGGGAGCAAAAACTAAAATGTGTTTTATCTGAACTTCTCACAGTCAATGCATGCCATGTTTATTATAATTTCTCTCAAGAAAATACATACAAACATTTAATTTAAGAATGAGAGGAGAGGCATTTAGCTAAAAATATGATTATAAAAAGACCTTAGAGAAAAAAAGTGTGGACAACAGCAGCAAATGCATTGTATTGAAACAGTCTGGTTGGTGATCTTGTTGTGGCCAGCAATGCTCCATCCGTTACCATTCTAGTAAACTGATCAAAATTCATCTTTATAATTATTCAGATCAGCTAATCTTCAATTAACCCCTTTATCAGCAGCAAAAAACCCTACATGAAAATGGTTATCTTAAGTATATATATTTAAACATTCTTTATCGTATAAACTTTGATTTGAAGTCCTAAGGTTTTTTTTCTTTTAAATTATATATATATATATATATATATATATATATATATATATATATATATATATATATATATATATATATATATACATACATATATACTGCTATACGAAAATCTTAGACATGTTGCACTTTTCTACTCTGATGCATTATGAGCAACAACAATTTACTCTAATCCTCCACTAGTGTTTTCTAATATCATAACAGCCTTGAATTTTATAAAGAAGGAAAAACACTGAGTGAAATAGCTCGCATCACTCGATTTTCAAGGTGTGGTATCTGGAGCATAATCAGCAAGCACAGAGAAACATCATCTGTAATTGACAAACCCAGGACAAGGGTGAGGAAAATTTGAACATAATATCCTTAAGGAATAGAAAGAAGACAATCATTGAATTGACAACAGAACTGGCAGAAGGCACAGGTGTCATTGTCCATCCATCAAAAGTACAAAGGTCACTCTTGAAATCAGAACTTAAAGGATCTGTTGCAGTAAGAATACCTCTCTTAAGAAAGGGGAACAAAACTAAAAGGCTATAATATGCACAAGAACACAGAAATTGGACTATGGAACAGTGGTCAAAGGTGCTTTGGACTGTTGATGGATGGACAACGACACCTGTGCCTTGTGGTTAATTCAACGCTTGTCTTCTTTCTATTCTTTAAGGATATTAGCAATTTATTTTTTTGAGATTTAAAAATATATATTCCTGGGTACCTTCCTTGGTGTGTTTAGGTATTGAATCCAGAGGTTCCTATCAGAATCAGCCTCCGAATATCTCTGAATCAGTGCAGACTAACTGTTGTGCAGTGGCGACATGTGGGGAGGACATTATTGGAAATGGGACCAAGGAGGCCAAAACGGGTGAGCTTTTGTTTTTTCTTGCACACTGCCATGTCATAAAACCCCACTGCTAATAAAATAAACAAATAAACATTAAACAATCAATGCAGAAAGATTAGAAACCATAATTCCATTCTCCGGGAAAAGCATTTCAGATGTGTCACACACAATTTTCAAATCTTGCTTACAGCTGCAAAATGAAGTGTACATTTCAAATGTATCAAAAACCTTGCAAAATATAATACTCACATAACACACCAAACAAAATGTTTAACTCTTTAACTTAAATACAATCTGCTAAACTTTAAACACATGTGCCATTGTTAATTGACACTAGGTTTAAAAATAAATGTTTATTATTTTTAAGCTTTAACATATATATATATTATTATTATTAGTGATGGGCGGGTCGGCCGGGTTTTGAGTTAGATAAATTTAAGTAAGCTTCGGGTCGGGTTGGGTGCGGATCAGTATTAATTTGCAACTATTTATGATGTCATCTATAAAAAAATGTTGACAATTAAATTTTGAAATAATGAATTACACTATATATTTCTAATTATTGTAATAATAATAACGATCGTATTTTTCATTCTACTGGCTTAAATTGCTATCCGTAGTTCTGTGATTAATGGTGTTTGTGCATGTGCGGTAATCAGGAACTAGGAATGAGCTAACTTCCAGGCGGTGTATTCAACACACTTTAACCTTGTTAAGTAAAAAAAAAACATATACAAATTCCTTACTAAAACAATGGCTTCTGAGATTAAAAACATCCGTAAAAAATATTGCGCTCTAGAGCACTTAAAACTAGCCCGGGAGAGACACATAAAAGTGTTTTTTAGTATGTCTATAAATAGTAATACAATATGACCCCATCAGCTTGGGGTTCATTTATATTTTTAGAACCCCGAAATCTTTCCATGTTCGGCTTGGGGTTCTCTTGTGAATGACCCAATCGCAATGCAGAACATTCTCTTTACCCAAAGCCAATGTTCCTGCTGCATTAACATTTAATATACTTCTCATTTACATTTCAGATTATAACCAGAACATGCACATACTTGTGATTCTCTCATTTGCAAGGAGTGGATGTCTTGTCATTGCAATCCCAATAATTATAATGTTCTTAAGAAGAAAATAACCAAGAAGTAAGTATGAGGAAAGATGAGATTCTGGGCTGAAGCCCCCAAAAAGGAACATTTTCACCAATAAAGAAGCTTATTCAATGCTTATAGATATTTTAGTTTTTCTAATTGCAATGGTAGGAATTGTCCAGATGTCCTGAATTTACAGACCAGAAACTGAAGCAAACAAATGAACAAGGACAAATATGAAGGATTTCATTACTGTGGAGTTATTCCACTGAGCTGCAGTCTTTTCATCATAGTAAATATGGCTAATTCTCCCTGCTTTGCAAAGCAATCTGTTTAAACTGCTTCACAATTATGAACATTGTATTTTGTTTTTCCTAAGCAGATAAGAACTATGTCTGTAACCACAATTGTACCTTCAGTTCAATAAATGCACAATAAATCATGATGCATTCTTGCAATAAACCATTTGTTTGTTCATTGTTTTTTATGTTATTTAATTTAAAATGCTGCTAAACGCAGGGCATAGGAAGTCAGAAATGAAAAGGTGAGCTGATAAAAGCTGTTAAAACTATAGTTCTTCACACAGTACTGCAGGACCTCTTTAAATTAGACAGCTCTGACTGCAGTCCAGCTTCTACAGTCTTGACACACTGTTTCATCCTGTTATCGACTCATTTCCTGTGTGTTAGGTCACATGGTTTGATTTCAGCCAGTAAAGTGAAGCTCAGCTAGAGTGTTGTCTTGTAAATGTCTGGAGTACAGAGGCCACTTTGCCAGACTACAACAAGCTCCAACAATGCACGTTGGTGCCTCCTTGATTACAAGAACTACCAGACCAGAAGGATCAAAGGGTTAGGCTGGATACCCTGTCCAACCCATTAAGAGCATAGCTTATAGGCTGTGCTCCAAGAAACTACAATTGTGATCCTGTTTACAGACAACTTGCCTGAATCACATTAATTAGTAACTAGACCTATCTTAGGTAAACAGCTTCTAGGAAAAGCTTCTATTTCTTAATGTGTACGAAGCACACAACATGATTTAAATATCTACAGTAAGTAGAGGTTTTATGCAAGTCTATCAACCACCACACATAAATACTTCATAGACAACTCTGCTTTGAACTTGTACTACACACAGATGACAGCTCCAGTCTCTCTGGTCATTTCAAATGGCATGAAGCTCTTTAAAAGGGTGGTATACATGCAGCATTAGAACAGCACAACTGGAATAAACCACTAGGAAAACCTTATATTTAATGTGTACCTATATATATATATATATATATATATATATATATATATATATATATAAACATTTAAGTGGAGACAGTATACACATAAATATAGACAGCACTGCTAGTCCTTTATACTTTCACACAGTAAATTCAGCCTGACCCAAACCCACGTCTCCATCTCTGTCTCCTTTTGCATCATCACTGTGACGGCTCAGGCCTCTCTTTTAATGGTATGGAGGAGATTAACAAGGTGGTATAAATACAACATTAGAAACACACATTGCAGTCCTGTAACTGATTGGTATTGAAAACAACATAGAAAGATCCATTGACCAATACAAAATTCTGTATGAAATATTAACCATAAAGTATCAATGCTTCACAAGGTCTTTCCAACAAAAAAGAAGAATCATTTACCAAAACGAGACACTATCCACCTTGTGAGAAATATTGCTTTAATTTTTTATTATTATTTCTTGAGCACCAATGATTTCTGAAAGTCCTGTGTTGTCAGATGTTCTGACTGGTTCTTGTAAAATTGTCAGTAGTGTTTTATACCTGGACCTGCTTCCATTGCCAGTGCAGAGACTTTGATCATTGAAACAAAGTTTATTTTCATAACAAAGTTTTACTTTTAACTGCTCTTAGTATCACTTGTAATACTTTCTGATGGTGCTGAAACTATTATAATGATTTGAATGCTCCACTTTTACACGAGCAATCTTCTGATTTACTATTAGGAAATTTGCATCTGTTCACATGAAGTTTATATTGAGTTTTTCATCAAAGAAAAAAGGTCAGGCTAGGAGACAGAGATAAAAGTGGTTTTAAAACAACTCAATGACAGTTACCTCCCAATAGGTCTTGCCTGTTACAATCTGTGTATATTTTTAAACAAATCAAGCAAATAAAAAAAAACCTGAAGGAGACAAGGATAACAGGTGTGTGCATGAACCCGAACTCTGAATCCTCACACATTATTATTATTATTTATTTCTAAGCAGACGCCCTTATCCAGGGCAACTTACAATTGTTACAAGATATCACATTATTTTTACATACAATTACCCATTTATACAGCTGGGTTTTTACTGGAGCAATCTAGGTAAAGTTCCTTGCTCAAGGGTACAACAGCAGTGTCCTCCACTGGGGATTGAACCCATGACCCTCCGGTCAAGAGTCCAGAGCCCTGACCACAACTCCACACTGCTGCCACACATTTGAGTGTAATTGTCTGGGTGGCTTAAAATAAACTACATGAACATGTCTAACTACCTCATTCCAAATACATGGTGATGTTGACTGATGACTGCTGATCATTGTTCGTTGGGTGTGATAAAAAATTGTGACACTATTGACAGACAACCTGTCTGGATAGGTAAAAAATCTCTTAATGTGTACCAAGCACACACATGATATAAACAAATATAAACAGAGGCAGTATAGAAGTGTGTCCGCCACCACACAGAAATACTGTATCGACAACTCTGCCTTGTACTTTCACACAGTAAATTCAGCCGGACCTAAAACCATGTTTAAAACGTCACCATGGGTCAACAGCACTATGAGAGCTCAGGTTTCTCTGATCATTTAAAATGTCTGGAAGCTCTATGATAGGATGGTATACATGCAGCATTAGAACAATACAACTGTAATAAATGTTATAGCCAAACAAAAACTAAAATAAACAATTATTTATCTTCAACTGCTTTCTCTTATTTGTTTCTGAGTATAGATGCCACTTGGACAGACTACAACAAGCTTTAGAATACCCTTTATTTTCATGGAAATGAAAAAGAAAAAAAATGATTTCCTCAGATAGCCAATACATATTCTAGTCAGTTTGTAGCAAGACACTTTTGAAGAAGTGAACCCTTATGTTGGCTTTTAATCTCTTTCAGAAAAAAAAAAATATTGAGGTACTATGCACTCTGTTTAAACTAACAGCCTGATTCACTTTTTTAAATCAATCAATCAATACAATAATCAATAGTAATTGCTTAATGCATTGAATGGCTCTCAGACCTGCACCTATAAGCCCCAGCTAAAGGCACCGATGGCTGTTGCCCTACAGTATATGCAGGCTATAGAGCTGTTCTTTATAATAGATACTTTGAAATGTTCTAAACAGGGCATGGTTTTCCTGATTCAGTCACCCAATCACATAAGATGATCTGCCTATTGCGTTGCTGAGAGGTACATTTTTCAAGTCACACACTGCATTCCGTTTCATCTTTTGGTCACTCAACAGAAAAGCAGTCATCAGATCAGAGGAGCTGCTAAAATGAACAGACTCTTCTTGCTTAATGTATTGTTCTGCATCGCATGTAAGTGTGAACCTGTTTATTTATTGATGTAATCAGTAAACTACATTAAGTAGGAAACTGCTACAGAAAACCATTTTAATATGATATACATTTATTTTCATATAGAAATATTTAATTTGTAATTTAAGCAAATGGTCAAACACAAAAACAGCAGCCAGCACTTTAGTAAAGTTGTATCTTGCACTTATTTTTTGCTTGTAATTTGCATACAAATAGTAGGAATCTGAATCTGCACTGACATCCAATTGTACAAAATAAAATATGTGAAACATTAAAGGGGTCTCATCCCTGTGCATGTATTATTAATAATTAAAACAGCTCCCGCTAACTCGCTAATCCGAACATACTAGGACTGGACCTTGTTTAGATTAGTGATTTGATCTCTCCTGATCACAGTCTGTGCCATGCTGGAAATATCTTGTCTACTCATTGTTTTATGTTTTTGATACATACATTTTATGAAGCTTGTTTTCTGCAGCTAATATTTCATTATTTCAATATTATAGCATTTTTTGGATTAGCGAGAGTCTGCTGTATATCAGACCCTTTTTAATGAACTGAACCTGATGGTATTTTAAACAGATACCTGGGATAGCTTGATATTCAGATGGGAAGCTTGTGTGCCAATTGCCTGAAGACCCTCACAGTGATGTTTTGTAATTTACAGATGAGATTCCAGCACAGCTCATTGTCCAGCCACGTCTCTCAGTGACAGCCCAGCTTGGAGAACCTGTGACCCTGCAGTGCTCTACATCGCGTACTCAGCACCATGCTTTGGTTTGGTTCAAGCAAGTCATTGGACAACCTCCTAGGTCTATAGGCCTACGGAAAGCTTCTGAACAATCAGAGCCTACATTTTATGAAGAATTTGATAATAAATCACGTTTCCAAATTCTAACAAATGAGAGCAGTTTTAACCTCACAGTTTTAAAGACGGAATCGTCGGATATGGCTGTTTATTACTGCGCAGCACTGAAAGACAATCAAGTGCTTTTTGGGAATGGAACTACACTGTTGATTAAAGGTAAACTCAAAGGTTTATTAAAATGTATTTTGAATGTTCCTTTAAAATGTTTCTTGGGATGGGAGTAAAAACTGAAATATGTCTTATCTGCACTTATCACAGTCAATGCATGCCATATACTGTATATTATCATTTCTCTTAAAAAAGACATAATGACATTTAATTTAAGAATGAGAGGAGGCCATTTGGCTCAAAATATTATTATAAAAATAGAAAATAAAGTGTGGACAACAGCAGTAAATGCAGCCAGGACAAGATACTGAAGTTAGAGAGTTACAGCAGGCACTAAATGACTTGAAAAAATTCAAATTGAGCATTTTGTAATTACTTTATAGCATGAACCTTTATACTAGTAATGTGTCATGTGGATGTTGCTGTAAGCGTCTGTTCCTTGTTAATAATGATCACAATATTTAATAACATATTCATAAAAGTTTTATAAATGGATCCCTAAACTAAAGTGCAGTCAAACTAAAGTTCAATTCCCTGTCTGTTGATCTTGTCCCTACTGTTGTCTCAGACATCTTTCAATACAAAGAATATCCAATAGCAGGCAGACCTTCAAGAGAATATTCTATCCTGGGTAATGTTAAATGTAATAATTGCTGTTATTAATCACTATCCAGGGGTTTGTGCTCAGCATTGCATTGAAACAGTCTGGATGGTGTTCTTGTTGTGGCAGCAATGCTCCATCCGTTACCATTCTAGTGTTCTTGGACATGGGCTTGAATCCCTCATTTTATACTGTAAACTGAACAGAACCAATCTTTATAATTATTTAAATCAGCTAATCTTCAATTAACCCCTGCAGCAAAAAAACTGCAACTGAAATATATACATGTAGTTTATTTAAAACGGAAGAAAACTGTTTTTTTATGACTATTTAAACATTGTTTATTATATAAACTGTGTTCTGAAGTGCTAAGCTGTATAAAATATATAAATATGTTTTTTTTAAACAACAGTGTTATCACCAGTAAATGCCTTTAAACCCATCAGAAATATATAGTACACATGATATTGTACATGGAAACTCAACACATACAAAATGTAGTAAAAAACCAACCAAACAACACATACCTGTGCTCCAATTTGAAATCACATTGCACATAACAAAGCAGCATAGGCCTCTTTAAGGGAAAAAAAACAGAACTTGCACACATAACAAAAAGAAAGAGAGAAAGGTTGCAATGACATAAAAAAATTAAAAACTGTAATCAAATAAACATTTCAAAAGAAGATAGTGTGTAAACAGGTGTAAACTGCTATATGTACCTACAAGATTGTAAAAACAAAGTAATTATTTACAAAAAATAACATAAAAGGCTTTTTTCACATTAGCCTACTGCATAGCACGACTTCAAATAATGAAAAACTATAATAAAATAAACATGTCAAATGAAAATATTGTGTAACCAGCTGTAAACTGGTTATATGTAGGCCTGCATACAGAATTGTAAAATCAAAATAATTATTTAAAAAAAATAACATAAAAAGGAAAATAACTTGTTCCCATTGTGTAACGGGAATGTGCATTCAGGGAAACATACTTCAAAGTCACCTTGTCACAAACTGTCACCCAGTCTCTTACCAGCTGGGCGGGTTTCATCTTTGCACAGGTTGGAGTAGGGTCCGCTTCCAGCCAAAACGTGATCCCAAATTTGACAGGTTTGCTTGACACGCATTGTGTCCAGCGACACCGTGCTTTTTTCGGAAACAGCTGCTTATCCATTTTATGTTTAGTTTGAAAAAGGCAATGTTGTTTTCACTGAAGCCGTTCCAAATTTCTGATGCCAAGGCAAATGGTAACAAATTATACTAAGATGATGCTTATTAATGCTTTATAAATGTATTATAAATATATACTAGATGCTAAAGAAATATGTTATAGATTGGTAATAAAGCATTATATATGGTTTATAACCATGCAATTGCCATAGACGGAATTACATTTAAACATCCCAAAGTAGAATAGGTGGCTAAAGAAATTCTGTCTATGGCTATTGCATGGAAAATAAAACCATCTATAATGCTTTATTAACACTATATAACATAATTATTAAGCATATATTATATATTTATAAAACATTAATAAGCAGCAGCTTAGTATGAAATGTTACCAGGCAAATATAATTGTAGTTACTGTCAAATCAAAACGATTGTAAGTCGCCCTGGATAAGGGCGTCTGCTAAGAAATAAATAATAATAATAATAATAATAATAATAATAATAATAATAATAAAAATATCAAGATTTCTCATAATAATAATGTAATAGTAATAGTATAAGACAACAGACTGTATATCCTCACGTAGACAGCCAGACAGCAGTTCTCCAAGGAATTGATAGGATTACAATAGATAATTGGATAACACATATCTAGACTTCAAGAGCAATATTCTATTCAAATACACACTGCTGTAAACTCAGCAGAGGTACAGATAACAAACTGGCTTGTATACATATAATAGATAGTGTATTGTAGGTTATACTAACAATAAAAGCATGTATTGTAACAAGCCGTCAAAAGGACTACTTTTGGCGGTTCTAGGTAGAAGTGCTTATACCATTTTTTTTTGCAATTCTGACTTTCAAACACCATTAGGGTATTTAATACATGTATTTAGGAAAAGTCAAAAACAGACAACCGCAGATCTTTAATACACGCAGAGTAATTTAAATTTTAAAAGTGAAAACTGTCAAAATGACTACCATGGCGGTCTAGTGTCAATACACACTGGGCTTGCCTTCCACATAGAATTACATTTTGTTGCGAGAAATTGTTTTGTATAGGTATTTATCAAGCCCAATTCTGATGACTCCGAAGATCCAAACATTCACTTACGTTTTTATGGAGAGAGCAGTCTGTATGTTGACTTAATAAAGCTGTTGATAGTGTCTCATAAAGATTGACAGAAATGTTGATAATTTGATAATATTTAAAAACAAATATTCTTGAACACCTTCCTGGCTGTGTTTAGGTATTGAATCCAGAGGAAGGATTATTCAGCCTCCTATCTCTGAATCGGTGCAGACTTACTATTGTGCAGTGGTGACATGTGGGGAGATAATTACTGGAAATACAACCAAGAAGAACAATACAGGTGAGATTTTGATTTTTCACACAACCATTCTAACAAATATCAAAGCCATTGTTTGGCAAATAAAATAAACTTAAAAAAATCAACTGCTGGAAATGATATCAAAACCTGTGTACAATTCCATGTACAACTGATGGTCAGCAGTCCCTGCAAAGTGGCTGCATTCTCAGATGTAATATAGATCATGTTATTGCACAATGTGATCAGACACAAGTTGTGTTTATTCACGGTTAGGCCATCATGAAAGTAAATAAGCATGTCCTGTACTCTCAGTATCTAGACCAGTCGCAATGCACTGCCCTCCATGTCAGTCAGGTAGTACACAAGAGGGAGCACTGCATTGCATATCTGCTCTTCTTATTGTTTTTAACCCTTAGTCATTCATTTAACACACACGGTTTTAGTTGTATGTGTATTACTGCTTATTCTACTGTATTACTGTTATGTTTCATTCATAAACAATGCACTAATGATAAGCGTCAGACCCTGCAACTGCGCTGCACAATGACAATTGACATTACATTACACTGGAGAAGTATATAGGAAAGTTGAATAAACAAATAAAATGTATGCAGAGGTCCCCGAGTGACTCACCTGGTGAAGGCAAGACCGTGTGGTGTGCAGGGTGAGTCATACAGTCAGGGGAGCACAGGGTTGAGTCCTGGCTGTGCAGACCGTGTGGTGTGCAGGGTGAGTCATACAGTCAGAAGAGCACAGGGTTGAGTCCTGGCTGTGCAAAGTTACCAATTCTTCACTAGGGTTAGGAAACATTGACAGGATTGAGTCACCTCACCATCCTTACAGCGGCCGTTCCCATAAGCTTGTGCTTATTTTAGTGGAGTAGCGAATAAAGTAGAAATCATTATCAGGGCATGCTGGCTGCTCTCTTTAATCAGTGAAATACTCCCAGCTCAACCCTACCACATTGATATGACTGTCTGCACAACACTCGTTATTTGTGTTAAAGAACTGATTTACTAACACTGGCTCTTGAAATGGATATCTTTTAGCACTCCTAGAACCCTACTGAACTCAGCTCTCCGTTGTATTTGATTAACATATTGTTTACCACTGCAGTAACATTTAATATACCTCTCATTTACATTTCAGATAATAACCAGAACATGCGCATTCTTGTGATTCTCTCATTTGCAAGGAGTGGATGTCTTGTCATTGCAATCCCAATAATTATAATGTTCTTAAGAAGAAAATAACCAACGTAATTATGAGGAAAGATGAGATTCTGGCCTGAACATTTTCACAAATAAAGAAGCTTATTAAATGCTTATAGATGGTATAGTTTTGCTATTTGCAATGGTAGGAAATGTCCAAATGTCCTGAATTTCCAGACCATGAACTGAAGCTTAGAAATGACCAAGGACAACAATGAAGGAGTTCTGGAGTTACTCCAATGAACTGCAGTACTTTCACCATAGTACATAATTCTCCCTGCTTTGCAAAGCAATTTGTTTAAACGGATTAAGAATTATCAACATTGTCTTTTTCTTTTGCTTAAACATATAAGAACTACAGGTAGTGGACACAAAAATAGAACCACCTGGGTAAATGACACCAAGAATATTGAAAGCATGCTTAGGGTGATGTATAATAATTTATGAAAATGTTGGACAGGCCTGGTTGCCTATAATTATGGCTAGCATGGCTACAAGAGGAGATCTCAGTGACTTTGAAAGAGGGGTGATTGTTGGGGAGCGTTTGGCAGGAGCTTCAGTGACCAAGACAGCTCAACTTGCTGATGTTTCACGAGCAACGGTGTCAAAGGTGATGTCAGCATTGAACTCTGAGGGAAAGACATCATCAGCAAAGGGCAACAGTGGGCGGAAGCGCATACTCCAGGATCTGTGCATTAATTTGAAGTGCAAGGCAAAACAGGCGAGCAACTGCAGATCAATTGACTGCAAATTTCAACCTGGGGCGTGAGCAGCCAGTTTCATCAAAAATGGTCCGCCAAGAACTCCACAGAGAGGGTTACCATAGTGGCCCAATGCCCTATTAAGTGACTTTACATTGGTGTTACCATTTTGTTGTCCACTACCTGAATGTCTGTAGCCACAATTGTACCTTTAGTTCAGTAAATGCACAATAAATAATGATGCATTCTTGCAATAGACCATTTGTTTGTTCATTGATTTTTATGTTATTTAATTTAAAATGCTGCTAAAAGCAGGGCATAGGAAGTCAGAAATGAAAAGGTGAGATGATAAAAGCTGTTAAAACTATAGTTCTTCACACAGTACCGCAAGACCTCTTTAAATTAGACAGCTCTGACTGCAGTCCAGCTTCTACAGTCTTGACACACTGTTTCTTCCTGTCATCGACTCATTTCCTGTGTGGTAGGTCACATGGTTTCATTTCAGCCAGTAAAGTGAAGCTCAGCTAGAGTGTTGTCTTGTAAATATATGGGAGTACAGAGGCCACTTTGCCAGACTACAACAAGCTCCAACAATGCCCGTTGGTGCCTCCTTGATTACAAGAACTACCAGACCAGAAGGATCAAAGGGTTAGGCTGGATACCCTGTCCAACCCATTAAGAGCATAGCTTATAGGCTGTGCTCCAAGAAACTACAATTGTGACCCTGTTTACAGACAACTTGCCTGAATCACATTGATTAGTAACTAGACCTATCTTAGGTAAAAAGCTTCTGGAAAAGCTTCTATTTCTTAATGCGTACGAAGCACACAACATGATTTAAATATCTACAGTAAGTAGAGGTTTTATGCAAGTCTATCCACCACCACACATAAATACTTCATAGACAACTCTGCTTTGAACTTGTACTACACACAGATGACAGCTCCCGTCTCTCTGGTCATTTCAAATGGCAGGAAGCTCTTCTAAAAGGGTGGTATACATGCAGCATTAGAACAACACAACTGGAATAAACCCCAAGGAAAACCTTATATTTAATGTGTACCTATATATATATATATATATATATATATAAACATTTAAGTGGAGACAGTATACACATAAATATAGACAGCAGTGCTAGTCCTTTGTACTTTCACACAGTAAATTCAGCCTGACCCAAACCCACGTCTCCATCTCTGTCTTTTGCATCATCACTGTGACGGCTCAGGCCTCTCTGTTTTTAATGGTATGGAGGAGATTAAAAAGGTGGTATAAATACAACATTAGAAACACACATTGCAGTCCTGTAACTGATTTATATTGAAAATAATATAGAAAGATCCATTGACCAATACAAAATTCAGTATGAAATATGAACCATAAAGTATCAATGCTTCACAAGGTCTTTCCAACAAAAAAGAAGAATCGTTTACCAAAACCTTTACCTTGTGAGAAATATTGCTTTATTTTTTTTTTTTCTTGAGCAGCAATGATTTCTGAAAGTCCTGTGTTGACAGATGCTCTGACTGGTTCCTGTACAATTGTCAGTAGTGTTCTGTACCTGGACCTGCTTCCATTGCCAGTGCAGAGACTTTGATCATTGAAACAAAGATTATTTTTATAATAAAGTAAAGTTTCACTTTTAACTGCTCTTAGTATCACTTGTAATACTTTCTGATGGTGCTGAAACTATTATAATGATTTGAATGCTCCACTTTTACATGAGCAGTCTTCTGATTTACTATTAGGAATTTTGCATCTGTTCACATGTAGTTTATACTGAATTTTCAGGTCAGGCTGGGAGGCAGAGATAAAAGTGGTTTTAAAACAACACAATGACAATTACCTCCCAAGAGGTCTTGCCTTTTACAATCTGTGTATATTTTTAAACAAATCAAGCAAATAAAAAAAAGCCTGAAGGAGACAAGGATATCAGGTGTGTGCATGAACCCGAACTCTGAATCCTCACACATTTGAGAGTAATTGTCTGGGTGGCTTAAAATAAACTACATGAACATGTCTGTAACTCTACCTCATTCCAAATACATGGTGATGTTGACTGATGACTGCTGATCAATGTTCGCTGGGTGTGATGACAAATTGAGACACTATTGACAGACAACCTGTCTGGATAGGTAAAAAAGCTTCTAGAAAAAGCTTCTGTTTCTTACTGTGTACCAAGCACACACATGATATAAATATCTAAGAAGAGGCAGTATAGAAGTGTGTCCGCCACCACACAGAAACACTGTATCGACAACTCTGCCTTGTACTGTCACACAGTAAATACAGCCGGACCTAAAACCATGTTTAAAACGTCACCATGGCTCAACATCGCTATGATAGCTCTGGTTTCTCTGATCATGTCTGGAAGCTCTTTAAAAGGATGGTATACATGCAGCATTAAAACAGCACAACTGTAGTAAATGTTATTGCCAAAAATCTACAATAAACAAGTATTTAACTTCAACTGCATTCTCTTATTTGTTTCTGAGTATAGAGGCCACTTGGACAGACTACAACAAGCTTTAGAATACCCTTTTTGAAATAAATGAATAAATTAATTAATAAATCAATAAATAAATACAATAATCAATAGTAATTGCTTAATGCACTGAATGGTACTCCCCAGCTCAGTTCTAAAAGATACCTATGGCTGTTGTCCTACAGTATATGCAGGCTATAGAGCTTGTCTTTATAATAGATACTTGTTGAAATGTTGAAAACAGGGCATGGTTTTTCTGATTCAGTACACCCAATCACATAAGATGACCTGCCTATTGCATTGCTGAGAGGTACATTTTTCAAGTCACATACTGCATTCCGTTTCATCTTTTGATCACTCAATAGAAAAACAGTCATCAGATCAGAGGAGCTGCTAAAATGAACAGACTCTTCTTGCTTAATGTATTGTTCTGCATCGCATGTAAGTGTGAACCTGTTTATTTATTAATGTAATCAGTAAACTACAGCAAGTAGAAAACCATTTTAATATGATATACATTTATTTTCCTTCAGAAATATTTAATTTGTAACTGAAGCAAATGGTCAGACACAAAAGCAGCAGCCAGCACTTTAGTAAAGTTTTGTCTTGCATTTATTTTTTGCTTGTAATCTGCAAAAAATAAAAGGAATCTCAATCTGCACTGACATCCAATTGTACAAAATACAATTAAACATTAAAGGGGTCTCATCCCTGTGCTTGTATTATTAATAATTAAAACAGCTCCCGCTAACTCGCTAATCCGAATATATTAGGATTGGACCTTGTTTAGATTAGTGATTTGATCTGTCCTGACCTTGTCTACTCATTGTTTTATGTTTTTGATACTTTCAGTTTATTTTATGAAGTTTGTTTTTTGCTGCTAATATTATTTTCTTTCAATATTATAGCATGTTCTGGATTAGCGAGAGTCTGCTGTATATCAGAACCTTTTTAATGAACTGAACCTGATGGTATTTTAAACAGATACCTGGGATAGCTTGATATTCATATGGGAAGCTTGTGTGCTAATTGACTGAAGACCCTCACAGTGATGTTTTGTAATTTACAGATGAGATTCCAGCACAGCGCATTGTCCAGCCATGTCTATCAGTGACAGCCCAGCTTGGAGAGTCTGTGACCCTGGAGTGCTCTGTATTTAACAGTCGTCACACCACTCAGGCTTGGTTCATGCAAGTCATTGGACAGCCTCCTATGTGTATACTAAAATATTATGGACAAGCAGACCCTACCTTTTTTGGCGAATTTAATAATAAATTACGTTTCCAACTGCAAAACAATGGCAGCAGTTTGAACCTCACAATATTAAAGGTGGAATAATCGGATATGGCTGTTTATTACTGCGGCGCACTGAAAGACAGTCATCTGCTTTTTGGGAATGGAACTGCACTGTTGCTTAAAGGTAAACTCAAAGGTTAATTAAAATAGATGTTCCTTTAAAATGTTTTTCATGGTAAAAACGGAAATATTTGTATCTGCACTTCTCACAGTCAATGCATGCCATGTATAGTATCATTCTCTTAAGAAAAAAACAGAAGAACATTTAACTTAAGAATGAGAGAAGGCCATTTGGCCCTAAATATTATTATAAAGGGTCCTCATAGAAAAAAGTGTGGACAACAGCAGTAAATATAGCCAGGACAAGATAATAAAGCTACTGAGTTACAACAGTCCCTAAATGACTTGAAGAAATTCATATTGAGCATTTTGTAATTACTTTATAACATGAAAATTTATACTAGTAATATGTCATGAGGATGTTGCTGTAAGCTTCTGTTCCTTGTTAATAATTATCACAATATTTAATAACACATTTATAAATGTTTTATAAATGGATCCCTAAAAACTAAAGTGCAGTCAAACTAAAGTTCAATTCCTTGTCTGTTGATCTTGTCCCTACTGTTGTCTCAGACATCTTTCAATACAAAGAATATCTAATAGCAGCCAGACCTTCAAGAGAATATTCTATCCTGGGCAATGTTAAATGTAATAATTGCTGTTATTAAACACTATTCAGGGGTTTGTGCTCAGCATTGCATTGAAACAGTCTGGATGGTGATCTTGTTGTGGCAGCAATGCTCCATCCATTACGATTCTAGTGTTCTTGGACATGGGCTTGAATCCCTCATTTTATACAGTAAACTGATCTGAACTAATCTGTATGATTATTTAAATCAGCTAATCTTCAATCAACACCTTCATCAGTGGCAAAAAACCCTGTAACCGTCTTACATAAATGTGGTGAACTTAAAATATAACCTTAAACATTCTTTATTGTATAAACTTTGTTTTGAAGTGCTAAGATTTGATATATATATATATATATATATATATATATATATATATATATATATATATATATATATATATATATATATATATATATACATGTTTAAAACAAAATGTTAAATGCCTTTAAAACAATCACAAATATAAAGTTGAAAAATAATATGATATTGCACGTGGAAACTGAGCACATACAAAATGTAGTAAATAACCAAACAAACATCACATACCTGTGCTTCAATTTGAAATCACATTACACATAACAAAGCAGCTGCAGCCTCTTTGTGGGAAAAAAACTTGCACAAAAAGAACTAAGATTCTTAATACAGTTATACTAGATTTACAGATATGCCCCAATAGAGTATTGAATATTATAGCTTTTTTATTGTGGTATTGTTTAGTATTCACTACAAAAAACAATTACAGTACATGTTTACAGCAAGCGTACAATAATATTAGACCTCCATGCTTCATACATGTGAATAAGCTTTCCATGTTCAAAACTGACTGCACAAGAACATGAAACAAATCATAGAAATGTAACCTGTGAGCAATCCATACTGGTATTATTGTATCATTTTCTTATAAGGATCATTATACAGTAAACAGCGTGATTGCCTGGTTGCTATCGGCATGATTGAAATACTTTCTTATTAGGATCATTATACAGTTAACAGTGTGTTTCAGTCTTACTTTTATTATTTGTTTATTTAGCAGACACCTTTATCCAAGACTTACAGAGACTAGGGTGTGTGAACTATGCATCAGCTGCAGAGTCACTTACAATTACGTCTCACCCGAAAGACGAAGCACAAGGAGGTTAAGTGCCTTGCTCAGGGTCAAACAGTGAGTCAGTGGCTGAGGTGGGATTTGAACCTGGGACCTCCTGGTTACAAGCCCTTTTCTTTAACCACTGGACCACACAGCCTCCTCAATACACCCTTACTTAATACACACTGGGCTTGCCTTCCACATAGAATTATATTTTGTGGTGAAAAATATTTTATATAGGTATTTATCAAGCCCAATTGTGATGATTAAGAAGATCCAAACATTTATTTAATCTTTGTTTTTATGGAGATAGTCGTTATTTATTTGAATTAGCAAAAGGGTTGAATGGTTTGTGTATGTGGGCCATGGGTCTCATAAAGACTGACAGAAATGTTAATAAGTAAAAATAAATATTCTTGAACACCTTCCTTGCTGTGTTTAGGTATTGAATCCAGAGGAAGGATTATTCAGCCACGTATCTCTGAATCGCTGCAGTCTTACTATTGCGCAGAGGTGACATGTGGGGAGGACATTACTGGAAACGGAGCCAAGAAGAACAATAAGGGTAAGATTTTGTTTTTTCTTGCACACTGCCATGCAAAAATAAAACAATGCTTATAAAAAAATAAACATTAACAAATCAATGCAGAAAGATTAGAAACATAGGTATAATTTCATTCTCCAGGAAAAGCATTTCAGATGTGTCACACAGCATTTTCAAATCTTGCTGCACGCAACTGCAAAATGAAGTGTACATTTCAAATGTATTAAACACCTTGCAAAATACAATACTCACATCACACATCAAACAAAATGTTTAACTCTTTAACTTAAATACAATCTGCTAAACTTTAAACACATGTGCCATTGTTAATTGACACTAGGTTTAAAAATAAATTTTCATTATTTTTAAGCTTTAATATATATATATATTATTAGTGATGGGCGGGTCGGCCGGGTTTTGAGTTAGATAAATTTGAGTAAGCTTTGGGTCGGGTTGGGTGCGGGTCAGTATTAATTTGCAACTATTTATAATGTCATCTAGAAAAAAATGTTGACAATTAAATTTTGAAATGACGAATTACACTGTATATTTCTAATTATTGTAATAATAATAACAATCGTATTTTTCATTCTACTGGCTTAAATTGCTATCCGTAGTTCTGTGATTAATGGTGTTTGTGCATGTGCGGTAGTCAGGAACTAGGAATGAGCTAACTTCCAGGCGGTGTATTCAACACACTTTAACCTTGTTAAGTAAAAAAAAAAACATATACAAATTCCTTACTAAAACAATGGCTTCTGAGATTAAAAACATCCGTAAAAAATATTGCACTCTAGAGCACTTAAAGCTAGCCCGGGAGAGACACATAAATCTGAAGTGTGGAGCATAATCAACGCGGAAAACGAGGAGTACAAAGCTAGCCCGGGAGAGACACATAAATCTGAAGTGTGGAGCATAATCAACGCGGAAAACGAGGAGCACAAAGCTAGCCCGGGAGAGACACATAAATCTGAAGTGTGGAGCATAATCAACGCGGAAAACGAGGAGTACAAAGCTAGCCCGGGATAGACACATAAATCTGAAGTGTGGAGCATAATCAACACGGAAAACGAGGAGTACAAAGCTAGCCCGGGAGAGACACATAAATCTGAAGTGTGGAGCATAATCAACACGGAAAACGAGGAGTACAAAGCTAGCCCGGGAGAGACACATAAATCTGAAGTGTGGAGCATAATCAACACGGAAAACGAGGAGTACAAAGCTAGCCCGGGATAGACACATAAATCTGAAGTGTGGAGCATAATCAACGCGGAAAACGATGAGTACAAAGCTAGCCTGGGATAGACACATAAATCTGAAGTGTGGAGCATTATCAACGTGGAAAACAATGAGTACAAACCTAGCCCGGGAGAGACACATAAATCTGAAGTGTGGAGCATAATCAACGCGGAAAACGATGAGTACAAAGCTAGCCTGGGAGAGACACATAAATCTGAAGTGTGGAGCATAATCAACGCGGAAAACAATGAGTACAAAGCTAGCCCGGGAGTGACACATAAATCTGAAGTGTGGAGCATAATCAACGCGGAAAACGAGGAGTACAAAGCTAGCCCGGGAGAGACACATAAATCTGAAGTGTGGAGCATAATTAACGCTGAAAACGATGAGTACAAAGCTAGCCCGGGAGAGACACATAAATCTGAAGTGTGGAGCATAATCAATGCGGAAAACAATGAGTACAAAGCTAGCCTGGGAGAGACACATAAATCTGAAGTGTGGAGCATAATCAACGCAGAAAACGATGAGTACAAAGCTAGCCCGGGAGAGACACATAAATCTGAAGTGTGGAGCATAATCAACGCGGAAAACAATGAGTACAAAGCTAGCCCGGGAGAGACACATAAATCTGAAGTGTGGAGCATAATCAACGCGGAAAACAAGGAGTACAAAGCTAGCCTGGGAGAGACACATAAATCTGAAGTGTGGAGCATAATCAACGCGGAAAACAATGAGTACAAAGCTAGCCCGGGAGAGACATATAAATCTGAAGTGTGGAGCATAATCAACACGGAAAACGAGGAGTACAAAGCTAGCCCGGGAGAGACACATAAATCTGAAGTGTGGAGCATAATCAACGCGGAAAACGAGGAGTACAAAGCTAGCCCGGGAGAGACACATAAATCTGAAGTGTGGAGCATAATCAACGCAGAAAACGATGAGTACAAAGCTAGCCCGGGAGAGACACATAAATCTGAAGTGTGGAGCATAATCAACGCGGAAAATAATGAGTACAAAGCTAGCCCGGGAGAGACACATAAATCTGAAGTGTGGAGCATAATCAACGCGGAAAACGAGGAGTACAAAGCTAGCCCGGGATAGACACATAAATCTGAAGTGTGCAGCATAATCAACGCGGAAAACAATGAGTACAAAGCTAGCCCGGGAGAGACACATAAATCTGAAGTGTGGAGCATAATCAACGCGGAAAACAATGAGTACAAAGCTAGCCCGGGAGAGAAACATAAATCTGAAGTGTGGAGCATAATCAACGCGGAAAACGAGGAGTACAAAGCTAGCCCGGGAGAGACACATAAATCTGAAGTGTGGAGCATAATCAACGCGGAAAACGAGGAGTACAAAGCTAGCCCGGGAGAGACACATAAATCTGAAGTGTGGAGCATAATCAACGCGGAAAACAATGAGTACAAAGCTAGCCCGGGAGAGACACATAAATCTGAAGTGTGGAGCATAATCAACGCGGAAAACGATGAGTACAAAGCTAGCCTGGGAGAGACACATAAATCTGAAGTGTGGAGCATAATCAACGTGGAAAACAATGAGTACAAACCTAGCCCGGGAGAGACACATAAATCTGAAGTGTGGAGCATAATCAACGCGGAAAACGATGAGTACAAAGCTAGCCTGGGAGAGACACATAAATCTGAAGTGTGGAGCATAATCAACGCGGAAAACAATGAGTACAAAGCTAGCCCGGGAGTGACACATAAATCTGAAGTGTGGAGCATAATCAACGCGGAAAACGAGGAGTACAAAGCTAGCCCGGGAGAGACACATAAATCTGAAGTGTGGAGCATAATTAACGCTGAAAACGATGAGTACAAAGCTAGCCCGGGAGAGACACATAAATCTGAAGTGTGGAGCATAATCAATGCGGAAAACAATGAGTACAAAGCTAGCCTGGGAGAGACACATAAATCTGAAGTGTGGAGCATAATCAACGCAGAAAACGATGAGTACAAAGCTAGCCCGGGAGAGACACATAAATCTGAAGTGTGGAGCATAATCAACGCGGAAAACAATGAGTACAAAGCTAGCCCGGGAGAGACACATAAATCTGAAGTGTGGAGCATAATCAACGCGGAAAACAAGGAGTACAAAGCTAGCCTGGGAGAGACACATAAATCTGAAGTGTGGAGCATAATCAACGCGGAAAACAATGAGTACAAAGCTAGCCCGGGAGAGACACATAAATCTGAAGTGTGGAGCATAATCAACACGGAAAACGAGGAGTACAAAGCTAGCCCGGGAGAGACACATAAATCTGAAGTGTGGAGCATAATCAACGCGGAAAACGAGGAGTACAAAGCTAGCCCGGGAGAGACACATAAATCTGAAGTGTGGAGCATAATCAACGCAGAAAACGATGAGTACAAAGCTAGCCCGGGAGAGACACATAAATCTGAAGTGTGGAGCATAATCAACGCGGAAAATAATGAGTACAAAGCTAGCCCGGGAGAGACACATAAATCTGAAGTGTGGAGCATAATCAACGCGGAAAACGAGGAGTACAAAGCTAGCCCGGGATAGACACATAAATCTGAAGTGTGCAGCATAATCAACGCGGAAAACAATGAGTACAAAGCTAGCCCGGGAGAGACACATAAATCTGAAGTGTGGAGCATAATCAACGCGGAAAACAATGAGTACAAAGCTAGCCCGGGAGAGAAACATAAATCTGAAGTGTGGAGCATAATCAACGCGGAAAACGAGGAGTACAAAGCTAGCCCGGGAGAGACACATAAATCTGAAGTGTGGAGCATAATCAACGCGGAAAACGAGGAGTACAAAGCTAGCCCGGGAGAGACACATAAATCTGAAGTGTGGAGCATAATCAACGCGGAAAACAATGAGTACAAAGCTAGCCCGGGAGAGACACATAAATCTGAAGTGTGGAGCATAATCAACGCGGAAAACGAGGAGTACAAAGCTAGCCTGGGAGAGACACATAAATCTGAAGTGTGGAGCATAATCATCGCGGAAAACGAGGAGTACAAAGCTAGCCCGGGAGAGACACATAAATCTGAAGTGTGGAGCATAATCAACGCGGAAAACAATGAGTACAAAGCTAGCCCGGGAGAGAAACATAAATCTGAAGTGTGGAGCATAATCAACGCGGAAAACGAGGAGTACAAAGCTAGCCCGGGAGAGACACATAAATCTGAAGTGTGGAGCATAATCAACGCGGAAAACGAGGAGTACAAAGCTAGCCCGGGAGAGACACATAAATCTGAAGTGTGGAGCATAATCAACGCTGAAAACGAGGAGTACAAAGCTTTGTTGTGTGCTTCATTGTGATACCCTTTATAAGAATGATGTCGGCATGTTTGTGGACTTCAAGGAATCAGCAGTGGCAGGGCAACCAAAATAATGTACTTTCATGAACATGGATTAAAGATTAAATGTTGAACATTATTTTGGGATTCATTATCTTCATTTTAAATGGAAAGATAAGCCTGTGTATTTTTTATATATATTTTACACATGTAAATACATGATAGTTGTGTCAGCTGTCGGGTCGGGTTCAGATGAATATTAATATAACTTCAGTTGGGTCAGGTCGGATGCAGGTCAAGGTTTAACGGGTTCGGGTAGGGTTCAGGTCAAAATATGACTGACCACTAATGGAAAATCACTAATGGAAAAGCTGATCCGATATGTGCAATGAATACCAGTAGCTTCTCATATTGTATGGGCTGATCATTGGGCAGTGGTCAAGGCTAGTTTGAAATTCACTGGCCTGGTACCTGCATAGTAGGTGATGTCTAGCATCATCTATGAAGATGTTTTGAACAATGTCCAAGTCCAACAATGCATTCACTTGGCTGTCCCTCTTCTCAACCAATACTGATGATTGTTAAGTATTGCAAATTACATTTCTACATGTATGCAGAGTGTAGAATGTTTATTCAAATAATTGAGTGTCAGCAACTGAAAATTATATGTGTGTTTTTAAGATGAATCATTGACATAACAAACGTGTGTGTTAGCAATGGAATTCTGTATGGAGAATTAAGAAATGTGTGTGAAACGTATGAATTGTTTTGCATTTGTGTTAACAGTTTCCTTGTTTTTCTTATAAAAAACAATATATTTGTCCAAATTTAAATCAGATACAAAACAGTGAATATTTGGTGAGTATATTATACAAAAGCAATTTCTAGTCAAAGTAAAAGTGTTGTTTAGTATGTCTATAAATAGTAATACAATATGACCCCATCAGCTTGGGGTTCATTTACATTTTTAGAACCCCGGAATCTTTCCGTGTTCGGCTTGGGGTTCTCTTGTGAATGACCCAATCGCAATGCAGAACATTCTCTTTACCCAAAGCCATTGTTCCTGCTGCATTAACATTTAATATGCCTGTCATTTACATTTCAGATTATAACCAGAACATGCACATACTTGTGATTCTCTCATTTGCAAGGAGTGGATGTCTTGTCATTGCAATCCTAATAATTATAATGTTCTTAAGAAGAAAATAACCAAGAAGTAAGTATGAGGAAAGATGAGATTCTGGCCTGAAGCCCCCAAAAAGGAACATTTTCACCAATAAAGAAGCTTATTCAATGCTTATAGATATTTTAGTTTTTCTAATTGCAATGGTAGGAATTGTCCAGATGTCCTGAATTTCCAAACCACAAACTGAAGCAAACAAATGAACAAGGACAAAGATGAAGGATTTCATTACTGTGGAGTTATTCCACTGAGCTGCAGTCTTTTCATCATAGTAAATATGGATAATTCTCCCTGCTTTGCAAAGCAATCTGTTTAAACTGCTTCACAATTATAAACATTGTATTTTGTTTTTCCTAAGCAGATAAGAACTATGTCTGTAACCACAATTGTACCTTTAGTTCAGTAAATGCACAATAAATCATGATGCATTCTTGCAATAAACCATTTGTTTGTTCATTGTTTTTTTATGTTATTTAATTTAAAATGCTGCTAAAAGCAGGGCATAGGAAGTCAGAAATGAAAAGGTGAGCTGATAAAAGCTGTTAAAACTATAGTTCTTCACACAGTACCGCAGGTCCTCTTTAAATTAGACAGCTCTGACTGCAGTCCAGCTTCTACAGTCTTGACACACTGTTTCTTCCTGTCATCGACTCATTTCCTGTGTGGTAGGTCACATGGTTTGATTTCAGCCAGTAAAGTGAAGCTCAGCTAGAGTGTTGTCTTGTAAATATCTGGGAGTACAGAGGCCACTTTGCCAGACTACAACAAGCTCCAACAATGCCCGTTGGTGCCTCCTTGATTACAAGAACTACCAGACCAGAAGGATCAAAGTGTTAGGCTGGATACCCTGTCCAACCCATTAAGAGCATAGCTTATAGGCTGTGCTCCAAGAAACTACAATTGTGACCCTGTTTACAGACAACTTGCCTGAATCACATTGATTAGTAACTAGACCTATCTTAGGTAAAAAGCTTCTGGAAAAGCTTCTATTTCTTAATGCGTACGAAGCACACAACATGATTTAAATATCTACATTAAGTAGAGGTTTTATGCAAGTCTATCCACCACCACACATAAATACTTCATAGACAACTCTGCTTTGAACTTGTACTACACACAGATGACAGCTCCCGTCTCTCTGGTCATTTCAAATGGCAGGAAGCTCTTCAAAAAGGGTGGTATACATGCAGCATTAGAACAACGCATTTGGAATAAACCGCTAGGAAAACCTTATATTTAATGTGTACCTATATATATATATATATATATATATATATATATATATATATATATATATATATATATATATGACATTTAAGTGGAGACAGTATACACATAAATATAGACAGCACTGCTAGTCCTTTGTACTTTCACACAGTAAATTCAGCCTGACCCAAACCCACGTCTCCATCTCTGTCTTTTGCATCATCACTGTGATGGTTCAGGCCTCTCTGTTTTTTAATGGTATGGAGATGATTAAAAAGTTGGTATAAATACAACATTCAAAACACAACATTAGTCCTGTAACTGAATTATATTGAAAACAATATAGAAAGATCCATTGACCAATACAAAATTCAATATTAAATATGAACCATAAAGTACCAATGATTAAAAAGGTCTTTTCAATAAAAAAAAAAGAATCGTTTACCAATGCGAGACACTAATCCCCTTGTAAGAAGTGTTGATTTTTATTTTTTTTTTCTTGAGCGCCAATGATTTATGAGAGTCCTGTGTTGTCAGATGTTCTGAATGGTTCTTGTACAACTGTCAGTAGTGTTCTGTACCTGGATCTGCTTCCATTGCCAGTGGAGATACTTTGATCATTAAAACAAAGATTATTTTCATAATAAAGTAAAGTTTCACTTTTAACTGCTCTTAGTATCACTTGTAATACTTTCTGATGGTGCTGAAACTATTACAATGATTTGAATGCTCACTTTTTCATGAGCAGTGTTCTGATATACTATTAGGAAATTTGCATCTGTTCACATGTAGTTTATACTGAATTTTCAGGTCAGGCTGGGAGGCAGAGATTAAAGTGGTTTTAAAACAACACAATGACAATTACCTCCCAAGAGGTCTTGCCTTTTACAATCTGTGTATATTTTTAAACAAATCAAGCAAATAAAAAAAAGCCTGAAGGAGACAAGGATATCAGGTGTGTGCATGAACCCGAACTCTGAATCCTCACACATTTGAGAGTAAATGTCTGGGTGGCTTAAAATAACCTACATGAACATGTCTGTAACTCTACCTCATTCCAAATACATGGTGATGTTAACTGATGACTGCTGATCATTGTTCGTTGGGTGTGATGACAAATTGTGACACTATTGACAGACAACCTGTCTGGATAGGTAAAAAAGCTAATAGAAAAAGCTTCCGTTTCTTAATTTGTACCAAGCACACACATTATATAAATATCTAAGAAGAGGCAGTATAGAAGTGTATCCACCACCACAAAGAAATACTGTATCGACAACTCTGCCTTGTACTTTCACACAGTAAATTCAGCCAGACCTAAACTATGTTTAAAAACGTCACCATGGGTCAACAGCGCTATGATTGTTCTCGTTTCTCTGATCATTTAAAATGTCTGGAAGCTTTTTAAAAGGATGGTATACATATCAGTATTAGAACAATATAACTGTAATCAATGTTATAGCCAAACAAAAACTGCAATAAACAAGTATTTAACTTCATCTGCTTTCTCTTATTTGTTTGTGAGTATAGAGGCCACTTGGACAGACTACAACAAGCTCTAGAATGCTCTTTATATTCATGGAAATGAAAAAGAAAACAAATTATTTCCTCAGATAGCCAATATATACTCTAGTCAGTTTGTAGCAAGACACTTTTGAAGAAGTGAACCCTTTTATTTATGTTGGCTTTTATTCCCTTTCAGAAAAAAAAAATACTGAGGTACTATGCACTCTGTTTAAACTAACAGCCTATTCACTTTTTTAAATCAATCAACCAACCAATCAATCAATCAATCAATCAATCAATCAATCACTGCATTAATTAATTGATCAATCAATCAATCAATCAATACAATAATCAATAGGAATTGCTTAATGCATTGAATGATTCTCAGACCTGCACCTATAAGCCCCAGCTAAAGGCACCGATGGCTGTTGTCCTACAGTATATGCAGGCTATAGAGCTTTCCTTTATAATAGATACTTTGAAATGTTGTAAACAGGGCATGGTTTTCCTGATTCAGTACACCCAATCACATAAGATGACCTGCCTATTGCGTTGCTGAGAGGTAAATTTTCTCAAGTCACATACTGCATTCCGTTTCATCTTTTGGTCACTCAACAGAAAAGCAGTCATCAGATCAGAGGAGCTGCTAAAATGAACAGACTCTTCTTGCTTAATGTATTGTTCTGCATCGCATGTAAGTGTGAACCAGTTTATTTATTAATGTAATCAGTAAACTACATCAAGTAGAAAACTGCTACAGAAAACCATTTTAATATGATATACATTTATTTTCATACAGAAATATTTAATTTGTAACTGGAGCAAATGGTCAGAAACAAAAACAGCGGCCAGCAGTTTAGTAAAGTATTCTTGCATTTATTTTGCATTTATTTTTTGCTTGTTATTTGTATAAAAATAGATGAAATCTGATTCTGCACTGACATCAAATTGTACAAAATAAAATATGTGAGACATTAAAGGGGTCTCATCCCTGTGCTTGTATTATTAATAATTAAAACAGCTCCCGCTAACTCGCTAATCCAAACATTCTAGGACTGGACCTTGTTTAGATTAGTGATTTGATTATGTTTTTGATACTTATATTTTATGAAGTTTGTTTTTTGCAGCTAATATTACTTCCTTTCAATAGTATAGCATGTTCTGGATTAGCGAGAGCCTGCTGTATATCAGACCCTTTATAATGAACTGAACCTGATGGTATTTTAAACAGATACCTGGGATAGCTTGATATTCAGATGGGAAGCTTGTGTGCTAATTGCCTGAAGACCCTCACAGAGATGTTTTGTAATTTACAGATGAGATTCCAGCACAGCTCATTGTCCAGCCACGTCTCTCAGTGACAGTCCAGCTTGGAGAGTCTGTGACCCTGGAGTGCTCTATATCGCGTACTCAGCACAGCACTTTTACTTGGTTCAAGCAAGTCATTGGACAGCCTCCTGTGTATATGCTGAAATATGATGGAAAATCAAAGCCTATCTTTTTGGATGAATTTAAAGATAAATCACGTTTCAAAATGCAAAATATTCAGAGCAGTTTTAACCTCACAATTCTAAAGATGGAATCGTCGGATATGGCTGTTTATTACTGCGCAGCACTGGAAGGCAGTCGTGTGCTTTTTGGGAATGGAACTGTACTGTTGATTAAAGGTAAACTTAAAGGTTAATTAAAATATATTTTGAATGTTCCTTTAAAATGTTTCTTGGGATGGGACTAAAAATTGAAATATGTTTCATCTGCACTTCTCACAGTAAATGCATGCCATGTATATTATCATTTCATGTCCAGCCACGTCTCTCAGTGACAGCCCAGCTTGGAGAGCCTGTGACCCTGCAGTGCTCTACATCGCGTACTCAGCACCATGCTTTGGTTTGGTTCAAGCAAGTCATTGGACAACCTCCTAGGTGTATAGGCCTACGGAAAGCTTCTGAACAATCAGAGCCTACATTTTATGAAGAATTTGATAATAAATCACATTTCCAAATTCTAACAAATGAGATCAGTTTTAACCTCACAGTTTTAAAGATGGAATCGTCGGATATGGCTGTTTATTACTGTGCAGCACTGGAAGGCAGTCGTGTGCTTTTTGGGAACGGAACTTTACTATTGCTTAAAGGTAACTCAAAGGTTAATTAAAATGTATGCCATATACTGTATATTATCATTTCTCTTAAAAAAGACATAATGACATTTAATTTAAGAATGAGAGGAGGCCATTTGGCTCAAAATATTATTATAAAAATAGAGAATAAAGTGTGGACAACAGCAGTAAATGCAGCCAGGACAAGATACTGAAGTTAGAGAGTTACAGCAGGCGCTAAATGACTTGAAGAAATTCAAATCGAGCATTTTGTAAATACTTTATAGCATGAACATTTATCCTAGTAATGTGTCATGTGGATGTTGCTGTAAGCGTCTGTTCCTTGTTAATAATGATCACAATATTTAATAACATATTTATAAATGTTTTATAAACGGATCCCTAAACTAAAGTGCAGTCAAACTAAAGTTCAATTCCCCGTCTGTTGATCTTGTCCCTACTCTTGTCTCAGACATCTTTTAATACAAAGAATACCCAATAGCAGCCAGACCTCCAAGAGAATATTCTAGCCTGTGTAATGTTAAATGTAATAATTGCTGTTATTAAACACTATTCAGGAGTTTGTGCTCAGCATTGCATTGAAACAGTCTGGTTGGTGATCTTGTTGTGGCAGCTATGCTCCATCCGTGACCATTCTAGTGTTCTTGGACATGGGCTTGAATCCCTCATTTTATACAGGAAACTGATCAGAACCAATCTTTATAATTATTTAAATCAGCTAATCTTCAATTAACCCCTGCAGCAAAAAAAACTGCAACTGAAATATATACATGTAGTTTATTTAAAACGGAAGAAAACTGTTTTTTTTATGACTATTTAAACATTGTTTATTATATAAACTGTGTTCTGAAGTGCTAAGCTGTATAAAATATATAAATATGTTTTTTTAAACAACAGTGTTATCAGCAGTAAATGCCTTTAAAGCCATCAGAAATATAAAGTTCACATGATATTGTACATGGAAACTCAACACATACAAAATGTAGTAAAAAACCAACCAAACAACACATACCTGTGCTCCAATTTGAATTCACATTACACATAACAAAGCAGCGTCAGCCTCTTTGAGGAAAAAAAAAACAGAACTTGCACACATAACAAAAAGAAAGAGAGAAAGGTTGCAATGACATAAAAAAATTAAAAACTGTAATCAAATAAACATTTCAAAAGAAGATAGTGTGTAAACAGGTGTAAACTGCTATATGTACCTACAACATTGTAAAAACGAAGTAATTATTTACAAAAAATAACATAAAAGGCTTTTTTCACATTAGCCTACTGCATAGCACGACTTCAAATAATGAAAAACTATAATAAAATAAACATGTCAAATGAAAATATTGTGTAACCAGCTGTAAACTGGTTATATGTAGGCCTGCATACAGAATTGTAAAATCAAAATAATCATTTTTAAAAAATAACATAAAAAGGAAAATAACTTGTTCCCATTGTGTAACGGGAATGCGCATTCAGGGAAACATACTTCAAAGTCACCTTGTCACACACTGTCACCTAGTCTCTGACCAGCTGGGCGGGTTTCATCTTTGCACAGGTTGGAGTAGGGTCCGCTTCCAGCCAAAACGTGATCCCAAATTTGACAGGTTTGCTTGACATGCATTGTGTCCAGCGACACCGTGCTTTTTTCGGAAACAGCTGCTTATCCATTTTATGTTTAGCTTGAAAAAGGCAATGTTGTTTTCACTGAAGCCGTTCCAAATTTCTGATGCCAAGGCAAATGGTAACAAATTATACTAAGGTGATGCTTATTAATGCTTTATAAATGTATTATAAATATATACTAGAAGCTTAATAAATATGTTATAGATTGGTAATAAAGCATTATATATGGTTTATAACCATGCAATTGCCATAGACGGAATTACATTTAAACATCCCCAAAGTAGAATAGGTGGCTAAAGAAATTCTGTCTATGGCTATTGCGTGGTTATAAACCATCTATAATGCTTTATTAACACTATATAACATAATTATTAAGCATATATTATATATTTATAAAACATTAATAAGCAGCAGCTTAGTATGAAATGTTAGCTTAGTATGAAATGTCACCAGGCAAATACAATTGTAGTTACTGTCAAATCAAAACGATTGTGTCGCCCTGGATAAGGGCGTCTGCTAAGAAATAAATAATAATAATAATAATAATAAAAATATCAAGATTTCTCAAAATAATATTGTAATAGTAATAGTATAAGACCACAGACTGTATATCCTCACGTAGACAGCCAGACGGCAGTTCTCCAAGGAATTGATAGGATTACAATAGATAATTGGATAACACATATCTAGACTTCAAGAGCAATATTGTATTCAAATGCATACTGCTGTAAACTCAGCGGAGGTAAAGATAACAAACTGGCTTGTATACATATAATAGATAGTGTATTGTAGGTTATACTAACAATAAAAGCATGTATTGTAACAAGCCGTTAAAATGACTACTTTTGGCGGTTCTAGGTAGAAGTTTTTAACTTTTTTTGCAATTCTGACTTTCAAACACCATCAGGTTATTTAATACATGTATTTATGAAAAGTCAAGAACAGACAACCGCAGATCTTTAATACATGCAGAGTAATTTAAATTTTAAAAGTGAAAACTGTCAAAATGACTACCATGACGGTCTAGTGTCAATACACACTAGGCTTGGCTTCCACATACAATTACATTTTGTTGCGAGAAATTGTTTTGTATAGGTATTTATCAAGCCCAATTCTGATGACTCAGAAGATCCAAACATTCACTTATGTTTTTATGGAGAGAGCAGTCTGTATGTTGACTTAATAAAGCTGTTGATAGTGTCTCATAAAGATTGACAGAAATGTTGATGATTTGATAATATTCAAAAACAAATATTCTTGAACACCTTCCTGGCTGTGTTTAGGTATTGAATCCACAGGAAGGATTATTCAGCCTCGTATCTCTGAATCGGTGCAGACTTACTATTGTGCAGAGGTGACATGTGGGGAGATCATTACTGGAAATTCAACCAAGAAGAACAATACAGGTAAGATTTTGATTTTTCACACAACCATTCTAACAAATGTCAATGCCATTGTTTGGCAAATAAAATAAACTTAAAAAAATCAACTGCTGGAAATGATATCAAAACCTGTGTACAATTTCATGTACAACTGATGGTCAGCAGTCCCTGCAAAGTGGCTGCATTCTCAGATGTAATATAGATCATGTTATTGCACAATGTGATCAGACACAAATTGTGTTTATTCACGGTTAGGCCATCATGAAAGTAAATAAGCATGTCCTGTACTCTCAGTATCTAGACCAGTCACAATGCACTGCCCTCCATGTCAGTCAGGTAGTACACAAGAGGGAGCACTGCATTGCATATCTGCTCTTCTTATTGTTTTTAACCCATAGTCATTCATTTAACACACATGGTTTTAGTTGTATGTGTATTACTGCTTATTCTACTGTATTACTGTTATGTTTCATTCATAAACAATGCACTAATGATAAGCGTCAGACCCTGCAACTGCGCTGCACAATGACAATTGACATTTCATTACACTGGAGAAGTATATTGGAAAGTTGAATAAACAAATAAAATGTATGCAGAGGTCCCCGAGTGACTCACCTGGTGAAGGCAAGACCGTGTGGTGTGCAGGGTGAGTCATACAGTCAGGGGAGCACAGGGTTGAGTCCTGGCTGTGCAGACCGTGTGGTGCGCAGGGTGAGTCATACAGTCAGGGGAGCACAGGGTTGAGTCCTGGCTGTGCAGGCCGTGTGATGTGCAGGGTGAGTCATACAGTCAGGGGAGCACAGGGTTGAGTAGTGGCTGTGCAGACTGTGTGGTGTGCAGGGTGAGTCATACAGTCAGAAGAGCACAGGGTTGAGTCCTGGCTGTGCAAAGTTACCAATTCTTCACTAGGGTTAGGAAACATTGACAGGATTGAGTCACCTCACCATCCTTACAGCGGCCGTTCCCATAAGCTTGTGCTTATTTTAGTGGAGTAGCGAATAAAGTAGAAATCATTATCAGGGCATGCTGGCTGCTCTCTTTAATCAGTGAAATACTCCCAGCTCAACCCTACCACATTGATATGACTGTCTGCACAACACTCGTTATTTGTGTTAAAGAACTGATTTACTAACACTGGCTCTTGAAATGGATATCTTTTAGCACTCCTAGAACCCTACTGAACTCAGCTCTCCGTTGTATTTGATTAACATATTGTTTACCACTGCAGTAACATTTAATATACCTCTCATTTACATTTCAGATAATAACCAGAACATGCGCATTCTTGTGATTCTCTCATTTGCAAGGAGTGGATGTCTTGTCATTGCAATCCCAATAATTATAATGTTCTTAAGAAGAAAATAACCAACGTAATTATGAGGAAAGATGAGATTCTGGCCTGAACATTTTCACAAATAAAGAAGCTTATTAAATGCTTATAGATGCTATCGTTTTGCTATTTGCAATGGTAGGAAATGTCCAAATGTCCTGAATTTCCAGACCATGAACTGAAGCTTAGAAATGACCAAGGACAACAATGAAGGAGTTCTGGAGTTACTCCAATGAACTGCAGTACTTTCACCATAGTACATAATTCTCCCTGCTTTGCAAAGCAATTTGTTTAAACGGATTAAGAATTATCAACATTGTCTTTTTCTTTTGCTTAAACATATAAGAACTACAGGTAGTGGACACAAAAATAGAACCACCTGGGTAAATGACACCAAGAATATTGAAAGCATGCTTAGGGTGATGTATAATAATTTATGAAAATGTTGGACAGGCCTGGTTGCCTATAATTATGGCTAGCATGGCTACAAGAGGAGATCTCAGTGACTTTGAAAGAGGGGTGATTGTTGGGGAGCGTTTGGCAGGAGCTTCAGTGACCAAGACAGCTCAACTTGCTGATGTTTCACGAGCAACGGTGTCAAAGGTGATGTCAGCATTGAACTCTGAGGGAAAGACATCATCAGCAAAGGGCAACAGTGGGCGGAAGCGCATACTCCAGGATCTGTGCATTAATTTGAAGTGCAAGGCAAAACAGGCGAGCAACTGCAGATCAATTGACTGCAAATTTCAACCTGGGGCGTGAGCAGCCAGTTTCATCAAAAATGGTCCGCCAAGAACTCCACAGAGAGGGTTACCATAGTGGCCCAATGCCCTATTAAGTGACTTTACATTGGTGTTACCATTTTGTTGTCCACTACCTGAATGTCTGTAGCCACAATTGTACCTTTAGTTCAGTAAATGCACAATAAATAATGATGCATTCTTGCAATAGACCATTTGTTTGTTCATTGATTTTTATGTTATTTAATTTAAAATGCTGCTAAAAGCAGGGCATAGGAAGTCAGAAATGAAAAGGTGAGATGATAAAAGCTGTTAAAACTATAGTTCTTCACACAGTACCGCAAGACCTCTTTAAATTAGACAGCTCTGACTGCAGTCCAGCTTCTACAGTCTTGACACACTGTTTCTTCCTGTCATCGACTCATTTCCTGTGTGGTAGGTCACATGGTTTCATTTCAGCCAGTAAAGTGAAGCTCAGCTAGAGTGTTGTCTTGTAAATATATGGGAGTACAGAGGCCACTTTGCCAGACTACAACAAGCTCCAACAATGCCCGTTGGTGCCTCCTTGATTACAAGAACTACCAGACCAGAAGGATCAAAGGGTTAGGCTGGATACCCTGTCCAACCCATTAAGAGCATAGCTTATAGGCTGTGCTCCAAGAAACTACAATTGTGACCCTGTTTACAGACAACTTGCCTGAATCACATTGATTAGTAACTAGACCTATCTTAGGTAAAAAGCTTCTGGAAAAGCTTCTATTTCTTAATGCGTACGAAGCACACAACATGATTTAAATATCTACAGTAAGTAGAGGTTTTATGCAAGTCTATCCACCACCACACATAAATACTTCATAGACAACTCTGCTTTGAACTTGTACTACACACAGATGACAGCTCCAGTCTCTCTGGTCTTTTCAAATGGCAGGAAGCTCTTTAAAAGGGTGGTATACATGCAGCATTAGAACAGCACAACTGGAATAAACCCAGAGGAAAACCTTATATTTAATGTGTACCTATATATATATATAATATATATATATATAATATATATATATATATATATATATATATATATATAAACACTGTGACGGCTCAGGCCTCTCTTTTAATGGTATGGAGGAGATTAAAAAGGTGGTATAAATACAACATTAGAAACACACATTGCAGTCCTGTAACTGATTTATATTGAAAACAATATAGAAAGATCCATTGACCAATACAAAATTCAGTATGAAATATGAACCATAAAGTATCAATGCTTCACAAGGACTTTCCAACAAAAAAGAAGAATCGTTTACCAAAACGAGACACTATCCACCTTGTGAGAAATATTGCTTTAATTTTTTTTTTTTTTTCTTGAGCACCAATGATTTCTGAAAGTCCTGTGTTGTCAGATGCTCTGACTGGTTCCTGTACAATTGTCAGTAGTGTTCTGTACCTGGACCTGCTTCCATTGCCAGTGCAGAGACTTTGATCATTGAAACAAAGATTATTTTTATAATAAAGTAAAGTTTCACTTTTAACTGCTCTTAGTATCACTTGTACTACTTTCTGATGGTGCTGAAACTATTATAATGATTTGAATGCTCCACTTTTTCATGAGCAGTCTTCTGATTTACCATTAGGAATTTTGCATCTGTTCACATGTAGTTTATACTGAATTTTCAGGTCAGGCTGGGAGGAAGAGATAAAAGTGGTTTTAAAACAACACAATGACAGTTACCTCCCAAGAGGTCTTGCCTGTTACAATCTGTGTATATTTTTAAACAAATCAAGCAAATAAAAAAAAACCTGAAGGACACAAGGATAGCAGGTGTGTGCATGAACCCGAACTCTGAATCCTCACACATTTGAGAGTAATTGTCTGGGTGGCTTAAAATAAATTACATGAACATGTCTGTAACTCTACCTCATTCCAAATACATGGTGATGTTGACTGATGACTGCTGATCATTGTTCGCTGGGTGTGATGACAAATTGTGACACTATTGACAGACAACCTGTCTGGATAGGTAAAAAAGCTTCTAGAAAAAGCTTCTGTTTCTTAATGTGTACCAAGCACACACATGATATAAATATCTAAGAAGAGGCAGTACAGAAGTGTGTCCCCCACCACACAGAAACACTGTATCGACAACTCTGCCTTGTACTGTCACACAGTAAATTCAGCCGGACCTAAAACCATGTTTAAAACGTCACCATGGGTCAACATCGCTATGATAGCTCTGGTTTCTCTGATCATGAATAAATTAATTAATAAATCAATAAATAAATACAATAATCAATAGTAATTGCTTAATGCATTGAATGGTACTCCCCCAGCTCAGTTCTAAAAGGTACCTATGGCTGTTGTCCTACAGTATATGCAGGCTATAGAGCTTGTCTTTATAATAGATACTTGTTGAAATGTTGAAAACAGGGCATGGTTTTCCTGATTCAGTCACCCAATCACATAAGATGACCTGCCTATTGCGTTGCTGAGAGGTACATTTTTCAAGTCACATACTGCATTCCGTTTCATCTTTTGATCACTCAATAGAAAAGCAGTCATCAGATCAGAGGAGCTGCTAAAATGAACAGACTCTTCTTGCTTAATGTATTGTTCTGCATCGCATGTAAGTGTGAACCTGTTTATTTATTCATTTAATCAGTAAACTACATCAAGTAGAAAACTGCTACAGAAAACCATTTTAATATCATATACATTTATTTTCCTTCAGAAATATTTAATTTGTAACTGAAGCAAATGGTAGACACAAAAGCAGCAGCCAGCACTTTAGTAAAGTTTTGTCTTGCATTTATTTTTTGCTTGTAATCTGCATAAAAATAAAAGGAATCTCAATCTGCACTGACATCCAATTGTACAAAATACAATTAAACATTAAAGGGTTCTCATCCCTGTGCTTGTATTATTAATAATTAAAACAGCTCCCGCTAACTCGCTAATCCGATAATATTAGGAATGGACCCAGTTTGAACCTCACAATATTAAAGGTGGAATCATCGGATATGGCTGTTTATTACTGCGGAGCACTGAAAGACAGTCATCTGCTTTTTGGGAATGGAACTGCACTGTTGCTTAAAGGTAAACTCAAAGGTTAATTAAAATAGATGTTCCTTTAAAATGTTTTTCATGGGATGAGAGTAAAAACGGAAATATTTGTATCTGCACTTCTCACAGTCAATGCATGCCATGTATAGTATCATTCTCTTAAGAAAAAAACATAAGAACATTTAACTTAAGAATGAGAGAAGGCCATTTGGCCCTAAATATTATTATAAAGGGTCCTCATAGAAAAAAGTGTGGACAACAGCAGTAACAATAACAGGACAAGATAATAAAGATAAATGACTTGAAGAAATTCATATTGAGCATTTTGTAATTACTTTATAACATGGAAATTTATACTAGTAATATGTCATGAGGATGTTGCTGTAAGCTTCTGTTCCTTTTTACTAATTATCACAATATTTAATAACACATTCATAAATGTTTTATAAATGGATCCCTAAAAACTAAAGTGCAGTCAAACTAAAGTTCAATTCCCCGTCTGTTGATCTTGTCCCTACTGTTGTCTCAGACATCTTTTAATGCAAAGAATATCCAATAGCAGCCAGACCTTCAAGAGAATATTCTATCCTGGGTAATGTTAAATGTAATAATTACTGTTATTAAACACTATTCAGGGGTTTGTGCTCAGCATTGCATTGAAGCAGTCTGGATGGTGATCTTGTTGTGGCAGCAATGCTCCATCCATTACCATGCTAGTGTTCTTGGACATGGGCTTGAATCCCTCATTTTATACAGTAAACTGATCGGAATTAATCTATATGATTATTTAGATCAGCTAATCTTCAATCAACACCTTCCTCAACAGCAAACAGCACTGCAACTGACACACATAAAATACGTCTTTTAATACAAAGAATATCCAAATGCAGCCAGATCTTCATTGTATAAAAGTTGTTTGAAGTGCTAAGCTTTTTAAAAATTAATATAGTTTTTGTTTTTTTAAACAAAACAGTAAATGCCTTTAAAACAATCACAAATATAATGCTGAAAAATAAATATGATATTTCACATGGAAACTGAACACATACAAAATGTAATAAATAACCAAACAAACATCACATACCTGTGCTTCAATTTGAAATCACATTACACATAACAAAGCAGCTGCAGCCTCTTTGTGGAAAAAAACAGCCCAAAAAGAACACATAACAAAAAAGAAAGAGAGAAAGGCTGTCACTGTACATTCCTGTATGTTTCATTCTTACTGGATACCTGCTGGGCTTGCCTTCCACAGAAACACATTGGTGGAGAAAACATATTTTGAGATTTTTTAAAAATATTTCTGAACACCTTCCTGGCTGTGTTTAGGTATTGAATCCAGAGGAAGGATTATTCTGCCTCGTATCTCTGAATCGCTGCAGTCTTACTATTGTGCAGAGGTGACATGTGGGGAGATCAGCAATGGAAATGGAACCAAGGAGGAGAGTACGGGTGAGCTTCTGTTTTTTCTTGCACACTGCCATACAAAAACAAAACATTCCTAATAAAAAAATTAATGTGCAGAAAGATTAGAAACCTAGATATACTTCCATTGTCTTGGAAAAGCATTTCAGATGTGTCACACAGCATTTTCAAATGTTGCTTGCTGGCAACTGCAAAATGAAGGGTGATTTTCAAATGTATCAAACACCTTGCAAAATATTATACTCACATCACACATTTTCAAATATTGGTGCTTTTCAAACACATTTTTAAATGTGAAAATTCCTATGATTCTGAAGTTAACCTATCTGTGACTTACTTTGCATCATCAAACTTGCAAAAAAAAAAACACTGCTTCCATCAGGTGTATGTGCGGCGCCTTGTAGGGTCACAGCATGTGAGGTTGGATAAGAGGCATGATTCATGACTTAATCAAATGTAATCCTTTGCTGTGCTTCTGGTTTCCACACTGAGATGGAAAAGCTGTTCCGATATGTGCAATGAATACTAATAGCTCCTCATATTGTATGAGCTGATCATTGGGCAGTGGTCAAGGCTAGTTTGAAATTCACTTGTCTGGTATCTGCATGGTAGATGATGTCTAGCTTCATCTATGAAGATGTTTTGAACAATGTCCAAGTCCAACAATGAATTCACTTTCCTGTCCCTGCTCTCAACAATTACTGATGTATTGCAAATTACATTTCTACATATATGCAGAGTGCAGAATGTTTATTCAAATAATTGAGTGTCAGCAACTGCAAATTATACGTCCGTTTTTAAGATGAATCGCTAACATAACAAACGTGTGTGTTAGCAATGGAATTCTGCATGGAAACATATGTGAAAATGTGAAACGTATGAATAGTTTTGCGTTAACAGTTTTTATTAAAAAAAAAAATATTTGTCCATATTCAGATCAGATACAAAACCAGTGAATATTTAGTGAAAATATTACAGAAACCAATTTCTAGAAGACATTATAAAAGATTTATAGTCAAAGTTTATATACAGTGCCTTGCGAAAGTATTCGGCCCCCTTGAACTTTGCGACCTTTTGCCACATTTCAGGCTTCAAACATAAAGATATGAAACTGTAATTTTTTGTGAAGAATCAACAACAAGTGGGACACAATCATGAAGTGGAACGAAATTTATTGGATATTTCCAACTTTTTTAACAAATAAAAAACTGAAAAATTGGGCGTGCAAAATTATTCAGCCCCCTTAAGTTAATACTTTGTAGCGCCACCTTTTGCTGCGATTACAGCTGTAAGTCGCTTGGGGTATGTCTCTATCAGTTTTGCACATCGAGAGACTGAAATTTTTGCCCATTCCTCCTTGCAAAACAGCTCGAGCTCAGTGAGGTTGGATGGAGAGCATTTGTGAACAGCAGTTTTCAGTTCTTTCCACAGATTCTCGATTGGATTCAGGTCTGGACTTTGACTTGGCCATTCTAACAACTGGATATGTTTATTTGTGAACCATTCCATTGTAGATTTTGCTTTATGTTTTGGATCATTGTCTTGTTGGAAGACAAATCTCCGTCCCAGTCTCAGGTCTTTTGCAGACTCCAACAGGTTTTCTTCCAGAATGGTCCTGTATTTGGCTCCATCCATCTTCCCATCAATTTTAACCATCTTCCCTGTCCCTGCTGAAGAAAAGCAGGCCCAAACCATGATGCTGCCACCACCATGTTTGACAGTGGGGATGGTGTGTTCAGGGTGATGAGCTGTGTTGCTTTTACGCCAAACATAACGTTTTGCATTGTTGCCAAAAAGTTCGATTTTGGTTTCATCTGACCAGAGCACCTTCTTCCACATGTTTGGTGTGTCTCCCAGGTGGCTTGTGGCAAACTGTAAACGACACTTTTTATGGATATCTTTAAGAAATGGCTTTCTTCTTGCCACTCTTCCATAAAGGCCAGATTTGTGCAGTATACGACTGATTGTTGTCCTATGGACAGAGTCTCCCACCTCAGCTGTAGATCTCTGCAGTTCATCCAGAGTGATCATGGGCCTCTTGGCTGCATCTCTGATCAGTCTTCTCCTTGTATGAGCTGAAAGTTTAGAGGGACGGCCAGGTCTTGGTAGATTTGCAGTGGTCTGATACTCCTTCCATTTCAATATTATCGCTTGCACAGTGCTCCTTGGGATGTTTAAAGCTTGGGAAATCTTTTTGTATCCAAATCCGGCTTTAAACTTCTCCACAACAGTATCTCGGACCTGCCTGGTGTGTTCCTTGTTCTTCATGATGCTCTCTGCGCTTTAAACGGACCTCTGAGACTATCACAGTGCAGGTGCATTTATACGGAGACTTGATTACACACAGGTGGATTCTATTTATCATCATTAGTCATTTAGGTCAACATTGGATCATTCAGAGATCCTCACTGAACTTCTGGAGAGAGTTTGCTGCACTGAAAGTAAAGGGGCTGAATAATTTTGCACGCCCAATTTTTCAGTTTTTTATTTGTTAAAAAAGTTTGAAATATCCAATAAATTTCGTTCCACTTCATGATTGTGTCCCACTTGTTGTTGATTCTTCACAAAAAATTACAGTTTCATATCTTTATGTTTGAAGCCTGAAATGTGGCAAAAGGTCGCAAAGTTCAAGGGGGCCGAATGCTTTCGCAAGGCACTGTAGATAGATAGATAGATAGATAGATAGATAGGTAGATAGATAGATAGATAGATAGATAGATAGATAGATAGATAGATGTTGGACCCCAATCTTTTCGTGTTTGGGGTGGTCTTGTGAATGCCCCTATCGCAATGCATAAAATTCACTTTACCTGTGAAGAATGAAGATCCACTTTTGTACTTTTGAAATGTAGATAAATCAATAAATAAATACATATGATGATTTGATCATTGCATTTTAAAGCATAGGTCTGCAATGTATTCATTAGGCTATAACATTAATGTTTTTTCTGTGTTTGTTTTTTTTTCCAAATAATTTAACACAATTGGGGCTACCCTGGAGAATAATTCCAACTAGTCTTGCTTTTACATGAAGGGTATATGGCTAGCAGGCAAGCTGTCACGCATACCAAGTGTGGAAAGACCGCTGCCACTCTTGAGTTCGTTGCCCCTTTAAAAATAGACCCAGGACTCCAGAAGACTTTTAACGCGCTGACTCGCTATATTTTTAATAAACACAAAAAGAAACACAAAAACAAAACACAAAATAAACTCCTAGCTTTATACAAGCACTAACTATACACATAGGAACCTCATTATTGGGCAGGACGGCTAAGCCATTTACCTGCCAAACACAAAAACACACTCTTCTTCAAACTTACACAACTGCTTGGAAGCAGAGCACCCTTTCTACCTCCTTTTCCCCAAGCAAACTCACTGCCCTCTTTTTATACCCTGCACCTGGCTCTAATTTAATAATAATCTCCAGGTGCAGGGGATAATTAAGCAATAAAACAATTAACAAAACTGATGAAACAATAATGCAAAACAATTAAACAATACAACCAAACACAATTAAACTAAAACAAATGTGCATTTGCACATGTTTTCCACGCAGGGAGGCTTTAACCCCCTCCCTGCTGTGTTAGACAAGATAAGCTAGAAAAATATAGAAAAATGCTAAAGAGAGGAAAAAACGAAGCAGAAGGGAGGGACAAGGATTTTAGTGATATTATTAAAAGCAATGTGCATGAAAGTGCTTTGAATGCAGCAACCCAGTGCAATTAAATAGAAAGCTGCAAAAACAAGTGAAGACTTAAAAAAGATATAGAAACATAACAGCAGACAAGGCAAGAGGTGCACCTGGTGAGAAGAGTGTGATTCGGCAGTTTAAAGAAAATCTTAGGATGTATAGAGGACACATTGCAGCAGTAGGGGTGCTTCCCATGGACAGGGAGGACGATGATGGTAGTGATACTGACTCAGATAGGGAGGGTGAGGACGATCACAGACCTGACCTTCCTGAGGAGGAATGGGACTGGCATGATAACCTGAGTGCACACTCTACATATTACCCTTTTTCTAGGGCAGCAGTGTGGAGTAGTGGTTAGGGCTCTGGATTCTTGACCGGAGGGTTGTGGGTTCAATCCCCAGTGGACACTGCTGTTGTACCCTTGAGCAAGGTACTTTACCTAGATTGCTCCAGTAAAAACCCAACTGTATAAATGGGTAATTGTATGTAAAAATAATGTGAAATCTGTATAATGTGAAATAATGTATAATGTGATATCTTGTAACAATTGTAAGTCGCCCTGGATAAGGGCGTCTGCTAAGAAATAAATAATAACAATAATAATACCCTATGGCTACGGCAGTAAAAACTATTACTATCACTGCAGGCGAAGATGATGTAGTTGAAAGAACTACAGCTTCTACTCGAGCAATGCCATTGTCCCCAGGTGGGTTAGAGGCCCTTGTTAAGTAGGTGGGAATGTTTAGCCCAAGTCAACATGACTCTGCAGTATTTTGGGGTACTTTGGAGAGGGTCGTGGATGAACATAGATTGACCAATGCAGATGCCTGGGTATTGTTGTGTGTTTGTTTAGGAACATCACTTGTTAATGGTCATGATGACACTGTTAAGAATAAAAATGCAAATCAGCCTTCTCAGAACACCCACCACAGACTGGGCAATAATAATACAAGCACCAGTAAGAGAGAAAGGGGAGCATCCAGTTTCCTCTGCATCTCGGCTGTATACCAGCTGCAGATCATAACCACCTAGCATCTAAACAGCTCTTAATACAGAACTCAGGTCCCAAAGCTTCAACAAGCCCTGGCAATGTATTCAGAGGCAACAGGGTGTGTGGACCTAATGAATAAAATGCACCATTTCTGTACAGCTATTGAGATGCATCAACCTGTAGCTGCATCTACAGAAAAGAGAGTGCCATGTGATATGTCACTCTGCAATGTTTACTGTACAGTGAGACCACAATGAATAAGGGCGTCTGCTAAGAAATAAATAAATAATAATGTTTACTGGTTCAGGCATATCTCAGGAGAATCCCTTATAGAAATCGCTTACATACATGGAAATGGGAATCTGGAGTGTGGGGACAGTTCACAGGTGGGCTTCCCACCACCAAGTGTGTTTATGACTTCAATAAGAAGCTCAGCTACTCGAATGCTGGGGCTTACTATTGTGCAGTGGTGGCATGTGAGAAGGTCATTATTGGAAATGGAACTGAGGTGGACTTTGCAGTGAGATTTTCAATGTTCCTTTCCATGAAAGAGTATAATGTTATTGCAATGAAAGAGCTGTTGAAAACAGATACATGGGCCATTGCTCAGAAAAGGACGACATTTCACATGGAGGAAAAAATTATTTTTTTTTTTATAGGAAAGCTGCTGCTGCAAGAAATATTATAATTGTTGTATGCATTCTGTCTTTTACACAGACAGAAATCCAAACAGTACTACCCTAGTCATCTGCTCTTTGGCTGCAACATCCATTTTGCTTTTGATTTTAATTGCTGCCCTTCTGTGCACAAGAACCAGGGCAAGGCAGTGCAAACCTTGTGCAGGTAAGATGATTTCATGTGCAAGAAACTATATGCATTTGGAAGCTTTTAATGTTGTATCATATTACAGTACCCCAGTTGCTTGCAATGAATATCTTAAATTGTAGCTTCTGTAGAAAATAACACTGGAAAATATAGGAGAGCGCTATTTATACAGTACATTATTAAATAGATCCCTCCCTGGCAACGTACATACCACAGACACAGATACTGATAGACTTAGGAGAGCACTTTTCATACAGTGCATTATTAAATAGATCCCTCCCTGGCAACGTACATTCCACAGACACAGATACTGATAGACTCGCCTGTGCTGATAGAATTTACTCAGAGCAGTATTTAGATCCACCACTATTTGTATTATTTAAAAAGGGACATAAGTTGTAGATTCTTCCAAACATTTTGTCTATAGCATGCCATGCTAACAAGATTTAGTTCAGTGAAAGCATGGTAAAGATAAGAGATTTAGAGGTTTCACTGCATGGTTAAGCATTGTAAAAAGCAATATTACCTGCACATTTGTGTCAGATTTTTGTTTTGCATGGGAAAACTACAAAGCAGTATGTAATTCAATATGTTAACATAACATTATTCAGAAGGTTTCATTCGACTTCATGAAGCAGAATGAGTTCATTCTGTTAGGTGATGTAGAACTTTTGGCCATAGCTATAGATGGGCCGAATGGCCCCCTCTCGTTTGTAAATGTTCTTATTCTCTTATAATATCTGCTGGATCAGGAAACATAACTGATGTGAATTGTTTGAGTTTCCATTCTTCACTGCAGTTCAGGAGTCTGATTATCAGTTCATGTACCTGTTAGTTTCACACCTTTAATAATGATATGAAAAGATGACTAAGAGCACTGCTGCTAATTTGTATTCTCTTCCTCCGTCCTTCCTTGCTGTGTTCTTAGGAAATGTTGACGCACAAGCTGCTCAAACAAATGCAGACTCCACCAATGATCAGGTAAGGCTTTCTCGGCAATGAAGTTTGTGAAGAAAAATACAAAGTAATGTTATAACTTATATGCGATTTATTTTGTGTTAAAAAGGGTATGATCCTTACCCTACTACTACTACTACGACTACTACTACTACTACTAATAATAATAATAATAATAATAATAATAATAATAATAATAATAATAATAATAATAATATTTGTAGTAGCACTCTAACAACTCCTCTACTTAGATCTGCATATCCAGTGCTACAGTAAAAATACATCTTTTTATGTATACATTTATATTTTTAGTTAAACTATAATTAGGTATGTGAATCCATGTATTGTTTTGTTTCATACAGTTTGAGGTATGAAATGAAAATATCCAAACTTACTTAAGTGATCATATCATGATCATATCATTAATGTTGATCCAAGAGGACCAACATTAATGACCAGAAATCAGAGCTGTGCAAGCTGGGAAAATTTCTCACCCTGTACATTTCTACAAAAACCAGAAACAAAAACAGCCACGCAGCAAACTGTACACACAGTGCATGATGGAACTATAATTGGACTATAAAAGCTGATCCATAATCGCCTCTTTTGCAGAATGAGCAAATGCTGGATTACGCTGCCTTGGATTTCGATCAGAGAAGAAATAAACCTGGAAAAAAGAAGAGAGCCATGAATAAAGAAAGTGTGTACGCTGAAGTGCGAGTGCAGCAGCGGTAATAACAATTCTGTCCACACTGTTTCCAAACACAGGCTGCAAAGAATATATACAAATGTAATTATAATACATGTTAATTACAGATACCATGGGCTGTATAGTTAGCTGGAATGGCAGATTAGGAACCTAACAGAAATAGGTAACACTTTACATTAAGTCTAATTAAGTCTAATTACTGTGTATTTACATAGTAGTTACATAAACCTAACCATTTTCAGATAAAATTGTGTACATATATATATATTTTTAATTTGACTCTATATCAATACATGGTCATGTTATATATATATATATATATATATATATATATATATATATATATATATATATATATATATATATATATATATATTTGCAAATACATGGGAAGCTTGTGATTCATGTAAATAGTTGACTTTGACACAATATCTGTGACTGCTTTGTTTTAGTAGTTGTTTTGTTTAATATGGTTTAACTACAGTTTGGTTGTATGGAGTTTTATCATTAAGGGCTAGTTTCAAAGATGCTGATAGGCACTAATCATGGACTACCTAATGTTATTGTAGGTAAGGTAGACCAGGATTAGTGCTAATCTGGGTCTGTGAAGACAATCATAAGTGATCATTATATTTGCATATGCTTTTCAAACATTATTAGTCCAGTCAGAGGGGTCGAAATATCAATAGGTAAGGTGTCTATAATCTTTTATCTGTCAGCCAGTGTCATAAACTGCTTACACATTCTAATACATTTCTACAGAATACATTCTCAACACATCTGTCTGTATTTTGAATGAGGGCTCCAATAAATACATTTAACAATATAAGATGTATGCAACTCATTTTTAATGTAATATGAATTCAATGGCATTATTTGCCAGGGTCTGTGTGTAGGAGGGCTACATACCGGTATAATACAATACAGTGCTCACCCCAGCCATGCCCATGCTGCTGAGAACTGGTTCTGTGGTATAGAGCCCCTTAGAAGGGGAGCTCTGTGCAGAGTAGTTGTAGAGTGTGTTGTGCAGACAAAGCACTCTTTCTTCTCAATTCTGCATGCTTCAAAAGTGTGCCACTCGCCTAAATATTGTCTGTTAAAGGAATTATTTTGAAATGTTACTGCACAAGACAGAATGTTGTCCAGCCTGGTTTTACATTTTGTTTTTACCTTAGATTACTGTTGGGCTGCATCAACCGCTGCTACTGTGGAATTATTTGTGTTTATTTATTTATTTTTTTTAAACCGATATTGTCCAGTTCTGAACACACACATTCACAGCAGTCTGGCTTGTTTTCACAGTAGAAGATCAAACCACATACTTCAAATAATTTTATTTTTTTTATTTTTTGTATAAACATATACTGATATGCGGTTGACCTGCAGTCATTTTCCACATGCCTTACCAATCATCAGTTAGCATTAAGACATGTGATAGGCAGCAATACACCCATATAGACAGCAGACTATTAGTTCACACCTACTTTCAATAGAAGACATGAGAAAATAAAAAGTGTTTTTCCATTTGTATGTGGTTAAAAAATGTTGCACTGCATACAGTAAAAACACACAAGCACAATGCTAGCCTGGTATGAGTGTACAAACATGTTATTTATTTTACTCAATGATTGTTTTATATTTCTTTTTTTAATAATTCCCTGCGTGAATAATTTTAAGACACAGTATTGAATTACATATTAGCCACCATCCAAAGACCTATCGGTAACACTTTACAATAAGTGTCTCAGGTCACTTTGTATTTACAGAGTATTTACTAAGGAAATACACACTTACTTACACATAATTACAATGTTTTGAATGATATAACCCTATCCCAAACCCAAAACCTGACGCTAAACCTAACCCTAACCCCCCCCCCCCCCTCACCCTAATTCTAAACCTAACCCTTTTCTGATGCAATTGTGTACTTACATATATCGTGCAAACAGATGTACCACTTATGTAAATTGTAACTGTGCATAATAGCATTGTGTAAGTACACATGTATTAACATATGTAACTACTATGTAAGCACACATTAATTAGAGACACTTAATGTAAAGTGTTACAGACCTTTCTTGACATTTTTGAGCAGCTCTGTACAGTGGACCTGATTTAGTCAGAGTTTGCTCCAGTGCAAAGTGTAATAAAAACACACCCATTCTCACATGTTTGACTGGCCTGTCCTATTAGAAGAGGGAGAATGCAGGATTGTACATTGCAGGATGGGTTTTCAACCCCATCCCTACTAAACAAACATGTGCACTCCTCTGCCCTGCCACAGGGTCCTGCACACATGTTCCATCAAAGCCGGGTGGCACAGGGCTTGTTGTATGGAGGCACACGTGTCTTCTGCCTCTCCAAGTGTAACCCTGAATATAAATTTTACTTTAACTACTCTTCGTATCACTTGTAATACTTTCTAGTGGTGCTGAAACTATTTAACTCAACCTGTATCTCTTTGATCAGTCATCTGACCCATCCTTGGTATGTTGGCTTTCAGCTGATATTTAACTCAACCTCTATCTCTTTGATCAGTCATCTGACCCATCCTTGGTATGTTGGCTTTCAGCTGATATTTAACTCAACCTCTATCTCTTTGATCAGTCATCTGACCCATCCTTGGTATGTTGGCTTTCAGCTGATATTTCTCCTGGCTCTGGAATAAATCGCTAGGAAAACATTATATTCCTTAATGTGTACCAAAAAAAGAAACATGTATATAAACATTTAAGTGGAGACAGTATACGAGTGCACACACCACCCCACAGAAATATAGACACCATTGCTAGCCCTTCGTACTTTCACACAGTAAAATCAGCCTGACCCAAAACCACGTCTACATCTCTGTTTTTTGCATCATCATTGTGATGGCTCAGGCTTCTCTGTTTTTTAATGGTATGGAGTAGATTAAAAAGCTGGTATAAATACAACATTAGAAACACACATTGCAGTCCTGTAACTAATTGGTATTGAAAACAATATAGGAAGATCCATTGACCAATACACAATTCTGTATGAAATATGAACCATAAATTACTAATGATTAAAAAGTTATTTCTAACAAAAAAGAAGAATGTGAGACACTAACCCCCTAGTGAGAAGTGTTACTTTTTATTTTCTTAAGCACCAATGATTTCTGAAAGTCCTGTGTTGTCAGATGCACTGACTGGTTCTTGTAAAATTATCAGTAGTGTTCTATACATGGATCTGCTTCCATTGCCAGTGCTGACAATTTGATAATTAAAATACCCTTTATTTTCTTGGAAATAAAAAAATAATAATAAATGATTTTCTCAGGTAGCCAATACATATTCTCGTCAGTTTATCGAAAAACACTTTTGAAGAACTGATGACTTCTATTTATGTTGGCTTTTTATTCCTTTCAGAAAAGAAAAAAAAATACTGGAGTACTATGCACTATATTTAAACTAACATCTTGATTCACTTTTTAAAATCAATCAATCAATCAATCAATCAATCAATCAATACAATATTCAATAGTAATTGCTTATTTCATTGAATGGTTCTCAGACCAGCACCTATAAGCCCCAGCTAAAGGCACCGATGGCTGTTGTCCTACAGTATATGCAGGCTATAGGGCTTTTCTTTATAATACACACTTTGAAATGTTGTAAACAGGGCATGTTTTTTCCTGATTCAGTTACCCAATCACATAAGATGACCTGCCTATTGCGTTGCTGAGAGGTACATGTTTCAAGTCAAACACTGCATTCCGTTTCATCTTTTGGTCACTCAGCAGAAAAGCAGTCATCAGATCAGAGGAGCTGCTAAAATGAACAGACTCTTCTTGCTTAATGTATTGTTCTGCATCGCATGTAAGTGTGAACCTGTTTATTTATTAATGTAATCAGTAAACTACATCAAGTAGAAAACTGCTACAGAAAACCATTTTAATATCATATACGTTTATTTTCCTACAGAAATATTTAATTTGTAACTTAAACAATTTAATTTGTAACTTAAGCAAATGGTCAGACATAAAAACAGCAGCCAGTAGAAAACTTTAGTAAAGTTTTATCTTGCATTTGCATAACATAAAAGGAATCTACATCTGCACTGACATTCAATTCTACTAAATAAAATATGTGAAACATTAAAGGGGTCTCATCCCTGTGCTTGTATTATTAATAATTAAAACAGCTCCCGCTAACTCGCTAATCCAAACATACTAGGACTGGACCTTGTTTAGAATAGTGATTTGATTAGTCCTCATCGCAATCTGTGCCATGCTGGAAATACCTTGTCTAGTCATTCTTTTATGTTTTTGATACTTACATTTTATCAGTTTATTTTATGAAGTTTGTTTTTTGCTGCTAATATTACTTTCTTTCAATATTATAGCATGTTCTGGATTAGTGAAAGCCTGCTGTATATCAGACCCTTTATAATGAACTTAACCTGATGGTATTTTAAACAGATACCTGGGATAGCTTGATATTCAGATGGGAAGCTTGTGTGCTAATTGTCTGAAGACCCTCACAGTGATGTTTTGTAATTTACAGATGAGATTCCAGCACAGCTCATTGTCCAGCCACGTCTCTCAGTGACAGCCCAGCTTGGAGAGTCTGTGACCCTGCAGTGCTCTATATCGCGTACTAAGCACAGCACTTTTACATGGTTCAAGCAAGTCATTGGACAGCCTCCTAGGTATATGCTAACAGATGATGGAGAAACAGATCCTACCTTTTATGAAAAATTCAATAATAAATCACGTTTCCAACTGCAACACAATGGCAGCAGTTTTAACCTCACAATATTAAAGACGGAATCGTCAGATATGGCTGTTTATTACTGCGCTGCACTGAAATACAATCGTGTGTTTTTTGGGAATGGAACTGTACTGTTGCTTGAAGGTAAACTCAAAGGTTAATTTAAATATATTTTGAATGTTCCTTTAAAATGTTTCTTGGGATGGGAGTAAAAACTGAAATATGTTTTATCTGCACTTCTCGCAGTCAATGCATGCCATGTATATTATCATTTCTCTTAATAAAAGACATAATAACATTTAATTTAAGAATATTGCTCTTGCTCTTATTGTATTACTTGTATTGTAACGCTTGAAATGTTTTTGCTTACGATTGTAAGTCGCCCTGGATAAGGGCGTCTGCTAAGAAATAAATAATAATAATAATAATATTTAAGAATATATATCTGTAAAAAAACAGTAAATGCCTTTAAAACAATCACAAATATAAAGTTGAAAAATAAATATGATATTGTACGTGGAAACTCAACACATACAAAATGTAGTGAATAACAAAACAAAGAACACATACCTGTGCTTCAATTTGAAATCACATCACACATAACAAAGCAGCTGCAGCCTCTGTGGAAAAAAAAACATGCTCAAAAAGAACACATAACAAGAAAGAAAGAGAGAAAGGCTGCCACTGTACATTCCTGTATGTTTCATTCTTACTGGATACCTGCTGGGCTTGCCTTCCGCAGAAACACATTGGTGGAGAAAACATATTTTGAGATTTTTAAAAAATATTCTTGAACACCTTCCTGGCTGTGTTTAGGTATTGAATCCAGAGGAAGGATTATTCTGCCTCGTATCTCTGAATCGCTGCAGTCTTACTATTGTGCAGAGGTGACATGTGGGGAGATCAGCAATGGAAATGGAACCAAGGAAGACAGTACGGGTGAGCTTCTGTTTTTCTTGCACACTGCTATACAAAAACAAAACATTGCTAATAAAAAGAAAATGTGCAGAAAGATTAGAAACCTAGATATAATTCCATTGTCCTGGAAAAGCATTTCAGCTGTGTCACACAGCATTCTCAAATGTTGCTTGCATGCAACTGCAAAATGAAGGGTGATTATCAAATGAATCAAACACCTTGCAAAATATTATACTCACATCGCACATCAAACAAAATGTTTAACTCATACATCATTATGTGCATCAAACTGCTCTCACACCCACAGTGTGCATTTAAAATGGACACTGGCCATGTTTACATTACAGTCTACTGTAAAACATATAATCTGGAAGTAACTACTGAGTACAATGCATGTGTTTTACACTTGACACACACACACATGTATACATATATATTACTCAGCATTTTTAAATGTAAAAATTCCTATGACTCTGAAGTTAACCTTTCTGTGACTTACTTTGCATCATCAAACTTGCAAAAAAAAAAAAACTGCTTCCATCAGGTTTGGTAAATTCTTGTAGGGTCACAGCATGTGAGGTTGGATAAGTGGCATTATTTATGACTTACTCAAATGTAATCCTTTGCTGTGCTTCTGGTTTCCACGCTGAGATGGAAGAGCTGATCTGATGTGTGCCAATGAATACCAATAGCTCCTCATATTGTAGGCGCTGATCATTGGGCAGTGGTCAAGGCTAGTTTGAAATTCACTGGCCTGGTACCTGCATGCTAGATGATGTCTAGCTTCATCTATGAAGATGTTTTGAACAGTGTCCAAGTCCAACAATGCATTCACCTGGCTGTCCGTGCTCTCAACAAATACTTATGTTTAAGTATTGAACATTGCATTTCTACATGCAACGTAGAATGTTTATTCAAATAATCGAGTGTCATCAACTGCAAATTATATGTACATTTTTAAGACAAATCACTGACATAACAAACGTGTGTGTTAGCAATGGAATTCTGTATGGATATATATATTTGTCCAAATTTAGATCCATATAAAACAGGGAATATTTGGTGAGAATATTACACAAAACCAATTTCTAGTCAATGTAAAACTGTTGTTTAGTATGTCTGTAAATAGTAATTCAATTGTGATGGTGAACGGGAGTTTTTTTTTTTCTTTTTATGCTTTGACGACTCACTGGACAGAAAGACGCTTACTTCTCTACTGTCAAAGTGAGTTCCAGTATCACACTCGAGTACATCTAGTCTGCTGCGTGCTGAACATGCCTTCACTTCTCAAAATACACTAGCAGCTCTTCTGCTACAGACAGTAGTATGTAAAGCTGACCAATTTTTCTTGTTAGTTTGCAGTTTTTGGATATGATGACAACGTTTATTTTATGTTCTCTGCACAATGAACAATTCTTTTCCTAGAAGTGCTTACTGTAGCTACATACTTATAATTTTATTAAAAAAAACTAATTTATTTCAGTCCACAATCACATTTAATAATCCTATTTATTCGGTTTTCTGATCTCTGTGTGCTGCTGATCAAGCTTGAACCACACATTTTATGTGTTGTATTGTATTTGTAATTTCTGAATTATTGTTCCTAGTAAATTTTTGTGATGGTCTCAATAGGTACATTTCCTGGTTAAATAAATACATAAATAAATACATTTTAAACAATTTTATTTACAATTAAGCATAATAATAATAATAATAATAATAATAATATAATAATAGCATCAGTAATAAAACAAATTTAATTTAGATGTGTGTAGTAATTGTATATATATATATATATATATATATATATATATATATATATATATATATATATATATATATATATTCACCATCACAATTGATATATATATAAGGACCCCAAAATTTTTAGAACGTCGTGTTTGGCTTTGGGGTTCTCTTGTGAATGACCCCATCACAATGCTGAACATTCACTTTAGTCAAAACCATTTTTTCTGCTGCATTAACATTTAATATACCTCTCATTTACATTTCAGATTATAACCAGAACATGCACATACTTGTGATTCTCTCATTTGCAAGGAGTGGATGTCTTGTCATTGCAATCCCAGTAATTATAATCTTCAGAAGAAAATAACCAAAAATTAAGTATGAGGAAAGGTGAGATTCTGGGCTGAAGCCCCTAAAAGGAACATTTTCACAAATAAAGAAGCTTATTAAATGCTTATAGATATTTTAGTTTTGCTATTTGCAATGGTAGGATGTCCAGATGTCCTGAATTTCCAGACCACAAACTGAAGCAGACAAATGAACAAGGACAAGGATGAAGGATTTAATTATAGTGGAGTTATTCCACTGAGCTGCAGTATTTTCATAATAGTAAATATTGCCAATTCTACCTGCGTTGCAAAGTAATTGTTTAAACTGCTTCAGAATTATGAACATTGTATTTTGTTTTGCCTAAGCAGATAAGAACTATGTCTGTAACCACAACTGTATCTTTAGTTCAGTAAATGCACAATAAACCATGATGCATTCCTGCCTACACCATTTGTTTGTTCATTGATTTTTAATGATGTTATTTAATTTAATATGCTGATAAAAGCAGGGCATAGAAAGTCAGAAATAAAAAGGTGTATTGCCCTAGCTCATGTTGTGATAATAATGAAAAGGTGAACTGCCCTAGCTCATGTTGTGATAATAATAAAAAGGTGAACTGCCCTAGCTCACACTCTGATGATAATGAAAAGGTGAACTGCCCTAGCTCACACTCTGATGATAATGAAAAGGTGAACTGCCCTAGCTCACACTGTGATGATAATAAAAAGGTGAACTGCCCTAGCTCACACTCTGATGATAATGAAAAGGTGAACTGCCCTAGCTCACACTCTGATGATACAAGATGTGGAGACTAAAACAAGATGTTTTGTTTGGCACACACTATTTTAGTGAGGGCTCATGGGATAGGAACAGTAGTGTAATAATATATGCTCTTCACACAGCACCGTGGTTCCTCTTTAAATTAAACAGCTCTGACTGCAGTACAGCTTCTACAGTTGACACACTGTTTCTTCCTGTTACACCGTGTAACACATTTTTTTATTTTTTTTTTGTTCCTGGGTAGTAAGTGTTATTTCCTAATTGCTTATGCCTCAAAAGTATAGAAAATGGCTATTAGTCCTCACAAACTTTGCTTTTGTGACCAGGACAGTGATATATTGAAATTTACCTATTTCCAATGAGAAAATGGGCGAATTTGTGTCTTTTCGCAGCAGTGTGGAGTAGTGTTTAGGGCTCTGGACTCTGGCTCTGGCTCTGGACTCTTGACTAAAGGGTTGTGAGTTCAATCCCCAGTAGGGGACACTGCTGTTGTACCCTTGAGCAAGGTACTTTACCTACATTGCTACAGTAAAAACCCAACTGTATAAATGGGGAATTGTATGTAAAAATAATGTGATATCTGTATAATGTGAAATAATGTATAATGTGATATCTTGTAACAATTGTAAGTCGCCCTGGATAAGGGTGTCTGCTAAGAAATAAATAATAATAATAATAATAACATAAAGTCAGAAAAAAACAACATATGAATCAAAATTAACATGTATTTATACTAAAGTAATACAAAAATGACTACAAAAGATTTAGAAGTGAGTAGTTTTTCGAGATTTACGATTATACTGTAAATCACTTTCACGAATCAGCCCCCAAATGTAGTGTCCCATCATGTTCTCGTTATACTGTCCTCCATTGACAGCTCATCCAGGAGCCTCAAAGCCGTGCTGCTCCATAATGGTAACAAGTACCCGTCTCTTCCCCTGGCTCACTCGGTGCACCTCAAAGAGGATTGCAACAGCATCAAGACCTTGCTGGACGCCTTGAAGTATGATAAGTACGGCTGGGACCCCCGGAAGGTGCTGATGCCACCACTGCACATCAAATTGGGCCTTATGAAACAATTTGTCAGAGCTCTAGATAAGGAGTCGGCAGCCTTCAAGTACCTTCAAGACTTCTTCCCTAAGCTGTCTGAGGCAAAGGTCAAAGCCGGTGTCTTCGTCGGACCACAGATAAAGAAGATCCTGGAGTGCAATGAATTCCCCAAGAAGCTCACTAGTAAGGAGAAAGCGGCTTGGAACAGCTTTGTCGCAGTGGTTCGGGGCTTCCTGGGCAATCACAAGGCCGAAAACTATGTGGAGCTGGTTGAGACTCTGGTGAAGAACTATGGCACAATGGGCTGTAGGATGTCCCTCAAAGTCCATATCCTTGATGCTCATCTTGATAAATTCAAGGAGAACATGGGAGCGTACTCGGAGGAGCAAGGCGAGCGCTTCCACCAGGATATACTGGACTTTGAACGCCACTACCAAGGACAGTATAACGAGAACATGACGGGAGACTACATTTGGGGGCTGATTTGTGAAAGTGATTTACAGTATAATCGTAAATCTCGAAAAACTACTCACTTCTAAATCTTTTGTAGTCATTTTTGTATTACTTTAGTATAAATACATGTTAATTTGGATTCATATGTTGTTTTTTTCTGACTTTATGTGAACGAAAAGACACAAATTCGCACGTTTTCTCATTGGAAATAGGTAAATTTCAAAATATCACTGTCCTGGTCACAAAAGTAAAGTTTGTGGGGACTAATAGCTATTTTCTATACTTTTGAGGCATAAGCAATTAGGAAATAAGACTTACTACCCAGGAACAAAAATTGTGTTACATAGTGTTATCGACTCATTTCCTGTGTGGTAGGTCACATGGTTTCATTTCAGCCAGTAAAGTGAAGCTCAGCTATCATTTTTTCTTGCAAATATCTGGAGTACAGAGGCCACTTTGCCAGACTACAACAAGCTCCAACAATGCCCGTTGGTGCCTCCTTGATTACAAGAACTACCAGACCAGAAGGATCAAAGGGTTAGGCTGGATACCCTGTCCAACCCATTAAGAGCATAGCTTATAGGCTGTGCTCCAAGAAACTACAATTGTGACCCTGTTTACAGACAAATTGCCTGAATCACATTGATTAGTAACTAGACCTATCTTAGGTAAAACATTTCTAGGAAAAGCTTCTATTTCTTAACACTACAGCCACCACGGCAGTCATTTTTGACAGTTTGAGGTTTACAAATTTAAATTACTGAATGTTTGTCTGCAAGTTATGCAGTTGTCCATATATTACTTTCCCTAAATACATGTATTAAATACCCTGACGGGGTTTGAAAGGCAGGATCGCGACAATAAATAAGTTATAATCCCGCCCACCTAGAACCGCCAAAGCTATCATTTTAACTGACTTGTATTAATTGTATTTTTTGGTGCTTATTTTTAGCTATTTTCGAGTTCTATGTAAATCGTTTTTTTTCGGGGCTTTCGTTTTTGATATACTGTATGAAATGAAGTGTTTTCGGTTACTTTCCAAAATGCTTGAGCGTTTTTTTTTTCTGTCAAAATATGTATAGTAGTAACTCGATAGTACTTCTTTCCTTTGCTGTCTTTCACAACAAAATCACTATGGTCACGGGCACGTTCTTTTTGGGTATAGGCATTTTTGTACATTTCATCATAATTGCCAGTCCAGTAACTGATTCGTATTGAAAACAATATAGAAATATCCATTGACCAGTACAAAATTCAATATTAAATATGAACCATAAAGTACCAATGATTAAAAAGGTCTTTTCAATAAAAAAAATAAGAATCGTTTACCAATGCGAGACCTTGTGAGAAGTGTTACTTTTTTTTTTTTTTTTCATGAGCACCAATGATTTCTGAAAGTCCTGTGTTGTCAGATGCTCTGACTGGTTCCTGTACAATTGTCAGTAGTGTTCTGTACCTGGACCTGCTTCCATTGCCAGTGCAGAGACTTTGATCATTGAAACAAAGATTATTTTCATAATAAAGTTTCACTTTTAACTGCTCTTAGTATCACTTGTAATACTTTCTGATGGTGCTGAAACTATTACAATGATTTGAATGCTCCACTTTTTCATGAGCAGTCTTCTGATTTAATATTAGGAAATTTGCATCTGTTCACATGTAGTTTATATTGAGTTTTTCATCAAAGAAGAAAGGTCAGGCTGGGAGGCAGAGATAAAAGTGGTTTTAAAACAACACAATCACAATTCCCATCCAAGAGTTCTTGCCTGTTACAATCTTTGTATATTTTTAAACAAATCAAGCAAATAAAAAAAAAACCTGAAGGAGACAAGGATAGCAGGTGTGTGCATGAACCCGAACTCTGAATGTAGGAAAAGTTTCCATTTCTTAATGTGTACCAAGCACACACATGATTTAAATATCTAAGAAGAGGCAGTATAGAAGTGTGTCCACCACCACAAAAAAACACTGTATCGAGAACTCTGCTGGACTTAAAACCACAATTAAAAACAGCGCCTAGACATCTCTGGTTTCTCTGATCATTTAAAATGCCTGGAAGCTCTCTGATAGGATGGTATACATGCAGCATTAGATCAATACAACTGTAATAAATGTTATTGCCACAAAAACTACAATAAACAAGTATTTAACTTCAACTGCTTTCTCTTACTTGTTTGTGAGTATAGAGGACACTTGGACAGACTACAACAAGCTCTAGAATGCTCTTTATATTCATGGAAATGAAAAAGAAAATAAATGATTTCCTCAGGTAGCCAATACACATTCTAGTCAGTTTGTAGCAAGACACTTTTGAAGAAGTGAACACTTTTATTTATGTTGGCTTTTATTCCCTTTCAGAAAAAATATATACTGTGCACTATGCACTCTGTTTAAACTAACAGCATGATTCACGTTTTGAAATAAATGAATAAATAAATAGATCAATAAATCAATAAATAAATACAAAAATCAATAGTAATTCCTTAATGCATTGAATGGTTCTCAGTCCTGCACCTATAAGCCCCAGCTAAAGGCACCAATGGCTGTTGTCCTACATTATATGCAGGCTATAGAGCTGTTCTTTATCATAGATACTTTGAAATGTTGTAAACAGGGCATGGTTTTCCTGATTCAGTCACCCAATCACATAAGATAGCCTGCCTATTGCGTTGCTGAGAGGTACATTTTTCAAGTCACATACTGCATTCCGTTTCATCTTTTGTTCACTCAACAGAAAAGCAGTCATCAGATCAGAGGAGCTGCTAAAATGAACAGACTCTTCTTGCTTAATGTATTGTTCTGCATCACATGTAAGTGTGAACCTGTTTATTTATTAATGTAATCAGTAAACTACATCAAGTAGAAAACTGCTACAGAAAACCATTTAAATATGATATACATTTATTTTCCTACAGAAATATTTAATTTGTAACTTAAGCAAATGGTCAGACATAAAAACAGCAGCCAGTAGAAAACTTTAGTAAAGTTTTATCTTGCATTTATTTTTTACTTCTAATTTACATAGAAATAGAAAGAATCTGAATCTGCACTGACACCCAATTGTACAAAATCAAATATGTGAGACATTAAAGGGGTCTCATCCCTGTGCATGTATTATTAATAATTAAAACAGCTCCCGCTAACTCGCTAATCTGAACATACTAGGACTGGACCTTGTTTAGATTAGTGATTTGATTAACCCTAATCGCAATCTGTGCCATGCTGGCAATACCTTGTCTAGTCATTGTTTTATGTTTTTGATACTTACATTTGATCACAGTTTATTTTGTGAAGTTTGTTTTTTGCTGCTAATATTACTTTCTTTCAATATTATAGCATGTTCTGGATTAGCGAGAGTCTGCTGTATATCAGAACCTTTTTAATGAACTGAACCTGATGGTATTTTAAACAGATACCTGGGATAGCTTGATATTCAGATGGGAAGCTTGTGTGCTAATTGCTTGAAGACCCTCACAGTGATGTTTTGTAATTTACAGATGAGATTCCAGCACAGCTCATTGTCCAGCCACATCTATCAGTGACAGCCCAGCTTGGAGAGTCTGTGACCCTGCAGTGCTCTGCATCGCGTACTCAGCACCATGCTTTGGTTTGGTTCAAGCAAGTCATTGGACAGCCTTCTGTGTATATGATCAAATATGATGGAAAATCAAAGCCTATCTTTTTGGATGAATTTAATGATAAATCACGTTTCCAAATTCTAACAAATGAGATCAGTTTTAACCTCACAGTTTTAAAGACGGAATCGTCGGATATGGCTGTTTATTACTGCGCAGCACTGGAAGGCAGTCGTGTGCTTTTTGGGAACGGAACTACACTGTTGATTAAAGGTAAACTCAAAAGTTAATTTAAATATATTTTGAATGTTCCTTTAAAATGTTTCTAGGGATGGGAGTAAAAACTGAAATATGTTTCATCTGCACTTCTCACAGTCAATGCATGTCACGTATATTATCATTTCATTATATTATCAAAAAACATAAAAACATTTAATTTGAGAATGAAAGGAGGCCATTTGGCCCAAATTATTATTATAAAAAGTCCTTAGATAAAGTGTGGAAACAGCAGCCAGAACAAGATAGTGAAGCTACAGAGTTACAGCAGCCGCTAAATGACTTGAAGAAATTCAAATTGAGCATTTTGTAATTACTTTATAACATGGACCTTTATACTAGTAATGTGTCATGAGGATGTTGCTGTAAGCTTCTGTTGTCTCATCTTTTAATACAAAGAATACCCAATAGCAGCCAGACCTTCAAGAGAATATTCTATCCTGGGTAATGTTAAATGTAATAATTACTGTGATTAAAAAATATTCAGGGGTTTGTGCTCAGCATTGCACTGAAACAGTCTGGATGATGATCTTGTTGTGGCAGCAATGCTCCATACGTTACCATTCTAGTGTTCTTGGACATGGGCTTGAATCCCTCATTTTATACAGTAAACTGATCAGAATTAATCTTTATAATTATTTAAATCAGCTAATCTTCAATCAACATCATCTTCAGCGGCAAACAGCACTGCAACTGACATACATAAATGTGGTTAACTTAAAATATATATTTAAACACTTTATTCGATAATCTTTATTTGAAGTGCTAAGCTTTTTAAAAATAAATACACTATTTTTTAAACAAAACAGTAAATGCCTTTAAAATAAACTTAAATATAAAGTTGAAAAATAAATGTGATATTGCACATGGAAACTGAACACATACAAAATGTAGTAAATAACCAAACAAAGAACACATACTTGTGCTTCAATTTGAAATCACATTACACATAACAAAGCAGCTGTGGATAAAAAAACATGCCCAAAAAGAAAACATAACAAAAAAGAAAGAGAGAAAGGCTGCCACTGTACATTCCTGTATGTTTCATTCTTACTGGATACCTGCTGGGCTTGCCTTCCACAGAAACACATTGGTGGAGAAAACATATTTTGAGATTTTTAAAAAATATTTCTGAACACCTTCCTGGCTCTGTTTAGGTATTGAATCCAGAGGAAGGATTATTCTGCCTCGTATCTCTGAATCGCTGCAGTCTTACTATTGTGCAGAGGTGACATGTGGGGAGATCAGCAATGGAAATGGAACCAAGGAGGACAGTACTGGTGAGCTTCTGTTTTTCTTGCACACTGCTATACAAAAACAAAACATTGCTAATAAAAAGAAAATGTGCAGAAAGATTAGAAACCTAGATGTAATTCCAATGTCCTGGAAAAGCATTTCAGATGTGTCACACAGCATTTTCAAATGTTGCTTGCACGCAACTGCAAAATGAAGGGTGATTATCAAATGTATCAAACACCTTGCAAACTATAATACATCACAAATCAAACAAAATGTTTAACTCATACATCACTATGTGCATCAAACTACTCTCACACCCACAGTGTGCATTTAAAATGGACACTGGCCATGTTTACATTACAGTCTACTGTAAAACATATAATCTGGAAGTAACTACTGAGTACAATGCATGTGTTTTACACTTGGCACACACACACATGTATACATATATATTATTCAGCATTTTTAAATGTAAAAATTCCTATGACTGAAGTTAAACTATCTGTGACTTACTTTGCATCATCAAACTTGCAAAAAAAAAACACTGCTTCCTTCAGGTTTGGTAAATTCTTGTAGGGTCACAGCATGTGAGGTTGGATAAGTGGCATGATTCATGACTTAATCAAATGTAATCCTTTGCTGTGCTTCTGGTTTCCACGCTGAGATGGAAGAGCTGATCTGATGTGTGCCAATGAATACCAATAGCTCCTCATATTGTAGGCGCTGATCATTGGGCAGTGGTCAAGGCTTTGAAATTCACTGGCCTGGCACCTATATGGTAGATGATGTCTAGCTTCATCTATGAAGATGTTTTGAACAATGTCCAAGTCCAACATTGAATTCACTTGGCTGTCCCTGCTCTCAACAAATATTGATGTTTAAGTATTGAAAATTACATTTCTACATGTATGCAGAGTTTAGAATGTTTTTTCAAATAATTGAGTGTCAGTAACTGCAAATTATATGCGCATTTTTAAGATGAATCGCTAACATAACAAATGTGTGTGTTAGCAATGGAATTCTGTATGGAGAATTAAGAAATGTGTGTGAAGCATATGAATACTTTTGCATTAACAGTTTTTATTATAAAAAATATATATTTTTCCATATTCAGATCAGATACAAAAACAGTGAATATTTGGTGAAAATATTACAGAAACCAATTTCTAGAAGACATTATAAAAGATTTATAGTCAAAGTTAATATATATATATATATATATATATATATATATATATATATATATATATATATATATATATATATATATTGTAAATAAGACTTCCACACAGGTTCGTGCCCCTTTAAAAATACGACCCAGGACACACAGGAATGGATTTTTTCTTGCGCTGACGCGCTATATTTTTAATAAACACAAAAATAAAACAAACACAGAACAAAACCTAACTCCGTTTTGGAGCGCTAACTAAACAGGTTATTCCCTGACTAACTCGCAGGACGGCTAAGCCATTTACCTGTTTAACACACACAAGAACAAAAACCACACAGGCTTAACACCACGCTTACTACTTTAAATTCTGGCTACTCGGAGACAGATCACCTCTTCTGCCTCCTTCTACTCAGCAGCCACAAGCATTCTGCAGGTGCAGGGGATAATTACACAATAAAACAATTAAGAAAACTGATTAACAGAAAAGCAAAACAATTAAACAATTAAACTAAACAAACGTGCATTTTCACATATTTTTCTTCAGGGAGGATTTAACCCCCTCCCTACTGTCTCACAATATATATATATATATATATATATATATATATATATATATATATATATATATATATATATATATATATATTATTATTATTATTTGTTTATTTAGCAGACGCCTTTATCCAAGGCGAATTACAGAGACTAGGGTGTGTGAACTATGCATCAGCTGCAAAGTCACATATATATATATATATATATATATATATATATATATATATATATATATATATATATATATATATATATACTGCTGTGCAAAAGTCTTAGACATGTTGCATTTTTCTACTCTGATGCATTATGAGAACCAACAATTTACTCAAATCTTCCACTAGTGTTTTCTACTATTTTAACAACCTTGACTTTCTTAAAGAAGGAAAAACACTGAGTGAAATAGCTCGAATCACTTGATATATATATATATATATATATATATATATATATATATATATATATATATATATATATTTGACCCCAAGCCGTAAATACGACCCCAATCTTTTTGTGTTTGGTGTGGTCTTGTGACTGCGCCCATTGCAAGGCAGAAAATTCACTTTACCTGTGAAGAATGAAGATCCACTTTTGTACTTTTGAAATGTAGATAAATCAATAGATAAATACATATGGTGATTTGATCATTGTATTTTAAAGCATAGTCTGCAATGTATTTATTAGGCTATAACATTAACGTTTTTTTTGTGTTTGTTGTTTTTTTTTTCAAATAATTTAACACAATTGGGGCTACCCTGGAGAATAATTCCAACTAGACTCACTTTTACATGAAGGGTATATGGATGGCAGGCAAGCTATCATGCATACCAAGATAAGCTAGAAAAATGCAGAAAAATGCTAAAGAGAGGAAAAAACGAAGCAGAAGGGTAGTGCAAGGATTTTAGTTACATAATTAAAAGCAATGTGCAAGAAAATGCTTTGAATGCAGCAACCCAGTGCAATTAAGAACAGAGAACAGAGAGAGAGAGAAAATAGAAAGGTGCAAAAACAAGTGAAGACTTAAAAAAGAGTTAGAACAAGTACAAGGAGCGTATGATTGTTTAACACAGAGATGTTTAAACATGACAGCAGACAAGGCAAGAGGTGCACCTGGTGAGAAGAGTGTGATTCGGCAGTTTAAAGAAAATCTTAGGATGTATAGAGGACACATTGCAGCAGTAGGGGCGCTTCCCATGGACAGGGAGGACGATGATGGTAGTGATACTGACTCAGATAGGGAGGGTGAGGACGATCACGGACCTGACCTTCCTGAGGAGGGATGGGACTGGCATGATAACCTGAGTGCACACTCTACCTATTACCCTATGGCTACGGCAGTAAAAACTATTACTATCACTGCAGGCGAAGATGATGTAGTTGAAAGAACTACAGCTTCTACTCGAGCGATGCCATTGTCCCCAGGTGGGTTAGAGGCCCTTGTTAAGTAGGTGGGAATGTTTAGCCCAAATCAACACGACTTTGTAGTATTTTGGGGTACTTTGGAGAGGGTCGTGGATGAACATAGATTGACCAATGCAGATGCTTGGGTATTGTTGTGTGTTTGTTTAGGAACATTGCTTGTTAATGGCCATGATGACACTGTTAAGAATAAAAATGCAAATCAGCCTTCTCAGAACACCCACCACAGACTGGGCAATAATACAAGCACCAGTAAGAGAGAAAGGGGAGCATCCAGTTTCCTCTGCATCTCGGCTGTATACCAGCTGCAGATCATAACCACCTAGCATCTAAACAGCTCTTAATACAGAACTCAGGTCCCAAAGCTTCAACAAGCCATGGCGATGTATTCAGAGGCAACAGGGTGTGTGGACCTAATGAATAAAATGCACCATTTCTGTACAGCTAATGAGATGCATCAACCTGTAGCTGCAGCTACAGAAAAGAGAGTGCCATGTGATATGTCACTCTGCAATGTTTACTGTACAGTGAGACCACAATGGATAAGGGCGTCTGCTAAGAAATAAATAAATAATAATGTTTACTGGTTCAGGCATATCTCAGGAGAATCCCTTATAGAAATCGCTTACATACATGGAAATGGGAATCTGGAGTGTGCGGACAGTTCAGAGGTGGGCTTCCGACCACCAAGTGTGTTTATGACTTCAATAAGAAGCTCAGCTACTCGGATGCTGGGGCTTACTATTGTGCAGTGGTGGCATGTGAGGAGGTCATTATTGGAAATGGAACTGAGGTGGACTTTGCAGTAACATGTTACATTAAGTTACATTAAGTGTGTCTAATTACTGTGTATTTACATAGTAGTTACATTGATGTTATATAAACCAAACCTAACCGCTGATACAACTGTGTGTGTGTATATATATATTTAATTATATATAAAATCATTTTATATATATATCAAAATGATTTAATTGTAATTATGTGTAACTACACATGAACTTACTAAGTAGCAACCATGCAAATACAAAGTAATTAGAGACGCTTAATGTAGTTCTCAGTCAGGCTGGGTTACAGTATTGTATTCCCATTTTCATATTGCTAGAACATTGTTTAATTTGACTCCATATCAATACATGGTCATGTTTTATATATACTTGCAACTGCATGGGAAGCATGTGATTCATGTAAATTAGTCGACTTTGACACAATATCTGTGACTGCTTTGTTTTAATAGTTGTTTTGTTTAATATCGTTTAACTACAGTTTGGTTGTATGGATTATTATCATTAAGGGCTAGTTTCAAAGATGCTGATAGTCAGTAATCATGGACTACCTAATGTTATTGTAGGTAAGGTAGACCAGGATTTGTGCTAATCAGGGTCTGTGAAGCCAGTCAGAAGTGATCATTATATTACATAATGGTCGAAATATCAATAGGTAAGACTAGGTATGTATGGTCGTTTATCTGTCAGCCAGTGTCATAAACTGCTTACACATTCTAATACATCTCTCCAGAATACATTCTCAACACATCTGTCTGTATTTTGAATGAGGGCTCCAATAAATACATTTTAAAATATAAGATAAATGCAACTCATTTTTAATGTAATATGAATTCAATGTTATTATTTGGGGTGTGTGTGTAGGAGGGCTACATACCGGTATAATACAATACAGTGCTCACCCCAGCCATGCCCATGCTGCTGAGAACTGGTTCTGTGGTATAAAGAGCTCCTTATAAGGGGAGCTCTGTGCTGAGTAGTTGTAGAGTGTGTTGTGCAGCTCTGAAATGTAAGGCTTGTGCAGACAAAGCACTCTTTCTTCTCAATTCTGCATGCTTCAAAAGTGTGCCACTCGCCTAAATACTGGCTGATTATTCATTCTATTAAAGAATTATTTTGAAATGTTACTGCACAAGACAGAATGTTATCCAGCCTGGTTTTACATTTTGTTTTTACGTTAGCTTACTGTTGGTCTGCATCAACCTCTGCTGCTGTGGAATTATTTGTGTTTATTTTTATTTTTTTTTAAACCGATATTGTCCAGTTCTGAACACACAATTTCACTGCAGTCTGGTTTGTAGAAGATCAAACCGCATGATTAAAATAAAACCTTTTTTATTTTTTGTATAAACATATACTGATATGCGGTTGGCCTGCAGTCATTTTCCACATGCCTTACCAATCATCAGTTAGCATTAAGACATGTGATATGCAGCAATACACCCATATAGACAGCAGACTATTAGTTCACACCTACTTTCAATAGAAGACGTGAGAAAATATAAAGTGTTTTTCCATTTGTATGTGGTTAAAAAAAAGATACACTGTATACAGTAAAAACACACAAACACAATGCAGGCCTGGTATGAGTGAACAAACATGTTATTTATTTTACTCAATGATTGTTTTATATTTCTTTTTTTAATGATTCTGTGCGTGAATAATTTTAAGACACAGTATTGAATTACATATTAGCCACCATCCAAAGACCTTTCAGTAACACTTTACAATAAGTGTCTCTAGTCACTTTGTATTTATATAGTATTTACTTAGTACATACACACTTACACATAATTACAATGTTTTGCACGATATAAGCCTAACACTATCCCTAACACAAAACCAAACTAAACCTAACTCTAACCCCCCTCACCCTAACTCTAAACCTAACCCTTCTCTGATACAATTGTGTACTTATATTCATTGTGCAAAAAGATAAACATTAAGTCCATTGTAACTGTGCATAATAACATTGTACTTATGTTTATGTACACCTGCATCTACATATATAACTACTATGTAAGCACACAGTAATTAGAGACACTTAATGTAAAGTGTTACCGACCTTTCTTGACATTTTTGAGCAGCTCTATACAGTGGACCTGATTTAGTCAGAGTTTGCAGCAGTGCAAAGTGTAATAAAAACACACCCATTCTCACATGTTTGACTGGCCTGTCCTATTAGAAGAGGGAGAATGCAGGATTGTACATTGCAGGATGGGTTTTCAACCCCATCCTACTAAACAAACATACATGTGTAGAACTCTTCCCTGCCACAGGGTCCTGCACACATTGATTTATTTTAAACATACATGTGCAGTCCTCTGCCCTGCCACAGGGTCCTGCACACATGTTCCATCAAAGCCGGGTGGCACAGGGCTTGTTGTATGGAGGCACACATGTCTTCTGCCTCTCCAAGTGTAACCCTGAATATAAATTTTACTTTAACTACTCTTCGTATCACTTGTAATACTTTCTAGTGGTTCTGAAACTATTTAACTCAACCTGTATCTCTTTGATCAGTCATCTGACCCATCCTTGGTATGTTGGCTTTCAGCTGATATTTAACTCAACCTCTATCTCTTTGATCAGTCATCTGACCCATCCTTGGTATGTTGGCTTTCAGCTGATATTTAACTCAACCTCTATCTCTTTGATCAGTCATCTGACCCATCCTTGGTATGTTGGCTTTCAGCTGATATTTAACTCAACCTCTATCTCTTTGATCAGTCACCTGACCCATCCTTGGTATGTTGGCTTTCAGCTGATATTTAACTCAACCTCTATCTCTTTGATCAGTCATCTGACCCATCCTTGGTATGTTAGCTTTCAGCTGATATTTAACTCAACCTGTATCTCTTTGATCAGTCATCTGACCCATCCTTGGTATGTTGGCTTTCAGCTGATATTTAACTCAACCTCTATCTCTTTGATCAGTCATCTGACCCATCCTTGGTATGTTGGCTTTCAGCTGATATTTCTCCTGGCTCTGGAATAAATCGCTAGGAAAACATTATATTCCTTAATGTGTACCAAAAAAAGAAACATGTATATAAACATTTAAGTGGAGACAGTATACGAGTGCACACACCACCCCACAGAAACATAGACAGCACTGCTAGCCCTTCGTACTTTCACACAGTAAAATCAGCCTGACCCAAAACCACGTCTACATCTCTGTTTTTTGCATCATCATTGTGATGGCTCAGGCTTCTCTGTTTTTTAAATGGTATGGAGTAGATTAAAAAGCTGGTATAATTACAACGTTAGAAACACACATTGCAGTCCTGTAACTGATTTATATTGAAAACAATATAGAAAGATCCATTGACCAATACAAAATTATGTATGAAATATGAACCATAAAGTACCAATGCTTCACAAGGTCTTTCCAACAAAAAAGAAGAATCGTTTACCAATGCGAGACACTAACCCCCTAGTGAGAAGTGTTACTTTTTATTTTCTTAAGCACCAATGATTTCTGAAAGTCCTGTGTTGTCAGATGCTCTGACTGCTTCTTGTAAAATTATCAGTAGTGTTCTATACATGGATCTAGTTCCATTGCCAGTGCTGACAATTTGATAATTAAAATACCCTTTATTTTCTTGGAAATAAAAAAAAAAAAAAAAATGATTTTCTCAGATAGCCAATACACATTCTAGTCAGTTTGTAGCAAGACACTTTTGAAGAAGTGAACCCTTTTATTTATGTTGGCTTTTACTCCCTTTCAGAAAAAAAAAATACTGTGCACTATGCACTCTGTTTAAACTAACAGCATGATTCACGTTTTGAAATAAATGAATAAATAAATAGATCAATAAATCAATAAATAAATACAATAATCAATAGTAATTCCTTAATGCATTGAATGGTTCTCAGTCCTGCACCTATAAGCCCCAGCTAAAGGCACCGATGGCTGTTGTCCTACAGTATATGCAAGCTATAGAGCTTTCCTTTAAAATAGATACTTTGAAATGATATAAACAGGGCATGGTTTTCCTGATTCAGTACACCCAATCACATAAGATGACCTGCCTATTGCATTGCTGAGAGGTACATTTTTCAAGTCACATACTGCATTCCGTTTCATCTTTTGGTCACTCAACAGAAAAGCAGTCATCAGATCAGAGGAGCTGCTAAAATGAACAGACTCTTCTTGCTTAATGTATTGTTCTGCATCGCTTGTAAGTGTGAACCTGTTTATTTATTAATGTAATCAGTAAACTACATCAAGTAGAAAACTGCTACAGAAAACCATTTTAATATCATATACATTTATTTTCATACAGAAATATTTAATTTGTAACGTAAGCAAATGGTCAGACACAAAAGCATCAGCCGGCACTTTAGTAAAGTTTTGTCTTGCATTTATTTTTTGCTTGTAATATGCATAACATTGGAGGAATCGAAATCTGTGCTTACATCCAATTCTACAAAATAAAATATGTTAAACATTAAAGGGGTCTCATCCCTGTGCTTGTATTATTAATAATTAAAACAGCTCCCGCAAACTCGTTAATCCGAACATACTAGGACTGGACCTTGTTTAGATTAGTGATTTGATTAGTCTGGATCACAGTCTGTGCCATGCTGGAAATACCTTGTCTAGTCATTGTTTTATGTTTTTGATACTTACATTTGATCACAGTTTATTTTGTGAAGTTTGTTTTTTGCTGCTAATATTACTTTCTTTCAATATTATAGCATGTTCTGGATTAGCGAGTGTCTGCTGTATATCAGAACCTTTTTAATGAACTGAACCTGATGGTATTTTAAACAGATACCTGGGATAGCTTGATATTCAGATGGGAAGCTTGTGTGCTAATTGCTTGAAGACCCTCACAGTGATGTTTTGTAATTTACAGATGAGATTCCAGCACAGCTCATTGTCCAGCCACATCTATCAGTGACAGCCCAGCTTGGAGAGTCTGTGACCCTGCAGTGCTCTGCATCGCGTACTCAGCACCATGCTTTGGTTTGGTTCAAGCAAGTCATTGGACAGCCTCTTGTGTATATGATCAAATATGATGGAAAATCAAAGCCTATCTTTTTGGATGAATTTAATGATAAATCACGTTTCCAAATTCTAACAAATGAGATCAGTTTTAACCTCACAGTTTTAAAGACGGAATCGTCGGATATGGCTGTTTATTACTGCGCAGCACTGAAAGACAATCAAGTGCTTTTTGGGAACGGAACTACACTGTTGATTAAAGGTAAACTCAAAAGTTAATTTAAATATATTTTGAATGTTCCTTTAAAATGTTTCTAGGGATGGGAGTAAAAACTGAAATATGTTTCATCTGCACTTCTCACAGTCAATGCATGTCACGTATATTATCATGTCATTATATTATCAAAAAACATAAAAACATTTTATTTAAGAATGAAAGGAGGCCATTTGGCCCAAATTATTATTATAAAAAGTCCTTAGAGAAAGTGTGGAAACAGCAGCCAGAACAAGATAGTGAAGCTACAGAGTTACAGCAGCCGCTAAATGACTTGAAGAAATTCAAATTGAGCATTTTGTAATTACTTTATAACATGGACCTTTATACTAGTAATGTGTCATAAGGATGTTGCTGTAAGCTTCTGTTGTCTCATCTTTTAATACAAAGAATGCCCAATAGCAGCCAGACCTTCAAGTGAATATTCTATCCTGGGTAATGTTAAATGTAATAATTACTGTGATTAAACAATATTCAGGGGTTTGTGCTCAGCATTGCACTGAAACAGTCTGGATGATGATCTTGTTGTGGCAGCAATGCTCCATACGTTACCATTCTAGTGTTCTTGGACATGGGCTTGAATCCCTCATTTTATACAGTAAACTGATCAGAATTAATCTTTATAATTATTTAAATCAGCTAATCTTCAATCAACATCATCTTCAGCGGCAAACAGCACTGCAACTGACATACATAAATGTGGTTAACTTAAAATATATATTTAAACACTTTATTCGATAATCTTTATTTGAAGTGCTAAGCTTTTTAAAAATAAATACACTATTTTTTAAACAAAACAGTAAATGCCTTTAAAATAAACTTAAATATAAAGTTGAAAAATAAATGTGATATTGCACATGGAAACTGAACACATACAAAATGTAGTAAATAACCAAACAAAGAACACATACTTGTGCTTCAATATGAAATCACATTACACATAACAAAGCAGCTGTGGATAAAAAAACATGCCCAAAAAGAAAACATAACAAAAAAGAAAGAGAGAAAGGCTGCCACTGTACATTCCTGTATGTTTCATTCTTACTGGATACCTGCTGGGCTTGCCTTCCACAGAAACACATTGGTGGAGAAAACATATTTTGAGATTTTTAAAAAATATTTCTGAACACCTTCCTGGCTCTGTTTAGGTATTGAATCCAGAGGAAGGATTATTCTGCCTCGTATCTCTGAATCGCTGCAGTCTTACTATTGTGCAGAGGTGACATGTGGGGAGATCAGCAATGGAAATGGAACCAAGGAGGACAGTACTGGTGAGCTTCTGTTTTTTCTTACACACTGCTATACAAAAACAAAACATTGCTAATAAAAAGAAAATGTGCAGAAAGATTAGAAACCTAGATATAATTCCAATGTCCTGGAAAAGCATTTCAGATGTGTCACACAGAATTTACAAATCTTGCTGCACGCAACTGCAAAATGAAGGGTGATTATCAAATGTATCAAACACCTTGCAAACTATAATACTCACATCGCACATCAAACAAAATGTTTAACTCATACATCATTATGTGCAGCAAACTACTCTCACACCCACAGTGTGCATTTAAAATGGACACTGGCCATGTTTACATTACAGTCTACTGTAAAACATATAATCTGGAAGTAACTACTGAGTACAATGCATGTGTTTTACACTTGACACACACACATGTATACATATATATTATTCAGCATTTTTAAATGTAAAAAATCCTATGACTCTGAAGTTAACCTTTCTGTGACTTACTTTGCATCATCAAACTTGCAAAAAAAAAAAAAAATGCTTCCATCAGGTTTGGTAAATTCTTGTAGGGTCACAGCATGTGAGGTTGGATAAGTGGCATTATTTATGACTTACTCAAATGTAATCCTTTGCTGTGCTTCTGGTTTCCACGCTGAGATGGAAGAGCTGATCTGATGTGTGCCAATGAATACCAATAGCTCCTCATATTGTAGGCGCTGATCATTGGGCAGTGGTCAAGGCTAGTTTGAAATTCACTGGCCTGGTACCTGCATGGTAGATGATGTCTAGCTTCATCTATGAAGATGTTTTGAACAATGTCCAAGTCCAACAATGCATTCACCTGGCTGTCCATGCTCTCAACAAATACTTATGTTTAAGTATTGAACATTGCATTTCTACATGCAACGTAGAATGTTTATTCAAATAATCGAGTGTCATCAACTGCAAATTATATGTACATTTTTAAGACAAATCACTAACATAACAAACATGTGTGTTAGCAATGGAATTCTGTATGGATATATATTGTCCAAATTTAGATCCAATATAAAACAGTGAATATTTGGTGAGAATATTATACAAAACCAATTTTTAGTCAAAGTAAAACTGTTGTTTAGTATGTCTGTAAATAGTAATTCAATTGTGATGGTGAACGGGAGTTTTTGTGTGTTTTTTTATGCTTTGACGACTCACTGGACAGAAAGACACTTACTTCTCTACTGTCAAAGTGAGTTCCAGTATCACACTCGAGTACATCTAGTCTGCTGCGTGCTGAACATGCCTTCACTTCTCAAAATACACTAGCAGCTCTTCTGCTACAGACAGTAGTATGTAAAGCCGACCAATTTTTCTTGTTAGTTTGCAGTTTTTGGATATGATGACAACGTTTATTTTATGTTCTCTGCACAATGAACAGTTCTTTTCCTAGAAGTGCTTACTATAGCTACATACTTATATTTTTATTTAAAAAAACTAATTTATTTCAGTCCACAATCACATTTAATAATCCTATTTATTCGGTTTTCTGATCTCTGTGTGCTGCTGATCAAGCTTGAACCACACATTTTATGTGTTGTATTGTATTTGTAATTTCTAAATTATTGTTCCTAGTAAATTTTTGTGATGGTCTCAATAGGTACATTTCCTGGTTAAATAAATACATAAATAAATACATTTTAAACAATTTTATTTACAATTAAGCATAATAATAATAATAATAATAATAATAATAATAATAATAATAATAATAATAATAATAGCATCAGTAATAAAAAAATTAATTTAGATGTATGTAGTAATTGTATATATATATATATATATATATATTGTAGCGATCTGAGTATTTGTTTATTGTGAGTAATTCCCGCTGTATTATGTTCCCTTCCCGCTCTGTGTTACTCTTGTCTGTGTGTGGAAATGCAGCCTGTGCGTGTTGGTGTGTCTGTCTGTGATTGGTTGTTGTTTGTCCGTTCCCATTGGTCCTGGTGTGTGGCTGGGGACCAATGGGATGTGTGTGCGAGCTCTGGTACCCGATTACCATAAAGGGGCGGAGCTACGCTATAAAAGGAGGCGCTGCGTCGCCAACTAGTTGTTGTGGTTTTGGTTGCTGAAGGCATTCTTTCGGAAGAGCTTCAATAAAGCCTATAACGGAGAAATAAAGCATGTTGTCTCCTTCCTTGCCTTCTGGCTTCTGCGCGAAAACGCTACACTGGTGTCAGAAGCGGGATTGAAAAATAATCCAAGCGTTAAGCAGAAGACAGATGGACCAGTGGCTGTGGTACAACCTTGAGCCGTCACGGAACCGGTGGGACGGCGGGCTGCAGGATTTCCTCGATGGCTTGGAGGAAGAGGGTTTGTGTCTTGCCTGCGGGGAGTATGGGCATCTAGTGGCGTGCTGCCCCTTCCAGGAGGAAGAGGACCTACTGCCTGCCCAAAAACAGAAGCGGAGGAGGGGCGGCCGTTCCCGGAGGCGAACGAGGGAGCTTGGGCCATCTCCAGTGCGGAAGATTGAGGTCGTGCCCACAGTAGCGCTGAGAGAGAGAGCGCCGCCGCCTGAGAGAGCACTGCCGCCGCCTGCGAGAGCCCCGCGGCCTGAGAGAGCACCGCCGCCGAGTGAGAGAGAGCCGCCGCCGCTGTTGGAAGGAAAGCTGCTGCTGTTGGAGGGAGACCTGATGGTGCTGAAGAGAGAGCTGCAGCTGCTGGAGGAAGAGCTGTGGCTGGAGGAAGAGCTGCTGCTGGAGGAAGAGCTGCTGCTACTGGAGGAAGTGCCGCCGCCTCAGAGAGCCCCACAGCCTGAGAGAGCGCTGCCACCACCTGAGAGAGCCCCGCCGCCTGAGAGAGCCCCGCAGCCTGTGAGAGCGCCGCCACCGCCGAGAGAGAGAGCGCTGCCGCCGCCTGAGAGAGCCCCGCAGCCTGTGAGAGCGCCGCCGCCGCCGAGAGAGAGAGCGCTGCCAAGAGAGAGAGCGCTGCCGCCGCCTGAGAGAGCCCCGCAGCCTGAGAGAGCCCCGCAGCCTGAGAGAGCCCCGCAGCCTGTGAGAGCGCCGCCGCCGCCGAGAGAGAGAGCGCTGCCGCCGCCTGAGAGAGCCCCGCAGCCTGAGAGAGTGCTGCCGCCGCCTGAGAAAGCCTCACAGCCTGAGAGAGCGCCGCCGCCGCCGAGAGAGAGAGCGCTGCCGCCGCCTGAGAGAGCCCCGCAGCCTGAGAGAGCCCCGCAGCCTGAGAGAGCCCCGCAGCCTGTGAGAGCGCCGCCGCCGCCGAGAGAGAGAGCGCTGCCGCCGCCTGAGAGAGCCCCGCAGCCTGAGAGAGCGCCGCCGCCGCCAAGAGAGAGAGCGCTGCCGCCGCCTGAGAGAGCCCCGCAGCCTGAGAGAGCCCCGCAGCCTGTGAGAGCGCCGCCGCCGCCGAGAGAGAGAGCGCTGCCGCAGCCTGAGAGAGCCCCGCAGCCTGAGAGAGCGCCGCCGCCGCCAAGAGAGGGAGCGCTGCCGCCGCCTGAGAGAGCCCCGCAGCCTGAGAAAGCGCCGCCGAGTGAGAGAGCGCTGCCGCAGCCTGAGAGAGCGCCGCCACCGCCTGAGAGAGCCCCACAGCCTGAGAGAGAGACGCCGCCGCTGTTGCCTGAGAGAGAGCTGTCGCTGGAAGCGCCAGTCCTTTTAAGGACTTGTGCAAAGGGCGTTAGCGAACAGCAGGAGAGCCCAGAGCCACGGCTGCTGCTGCAGGAGGGAGAGCCGCCGCTGCTGACGGAGAGCCTAGAGCCGCTGCTGCTGCCTGAGAGAGAGCTGCTGCAGGAAGCGCCAGTCCTTTTAAGGGCTCCTGCAAGAGGCGTGAGCGAACAGCAGGAGAGCCCAGAGCCACTGCTGCTGGAGAGAGAGCCGTCGCCGCCGCCGCTGCTGGAGAGAGAGCCACCGCCGCCGCCGCTGCTGCTGGAGAGAGAGCCGCCGCTGCCGCCGCTGCTGGAGAGAGAGCCGCCGCCGCTGCTGGAGAGAAAGCCACCGCCGCCGCCGCTGCTGCTGGAGAGAGAGCCGCCGCTGCCGCCGCTGCTGGAGAGAGAGCCGCCGCCGCTGCTGGAGAGAAAGCCACCGCCGCCGCCGCTGCTGCTGGAGAGAGAGCCGCCGCTGCCGCCGCTGCTGGAGAGAGAGCCGCCGCCGCTGCTGGAGAGAAAGCCACCGCCGCCGCCGCTGCTGGAGAGAGAGCCGCCGCCGCCGCCGCTGCTGGAGAGAGAGCCGCCGCCGCTGCTGGAGAGAAAGCCACCGCCGCCGCCGCTGCTGGAGAGAGAGCCGCCGCCGCCGCCGCTGCTGGAGAGAGAGCCGCCGCCGCCGCTGCTGCTGCTGGAGAGAGAGCCGCCGCCGCTGCTGCTGGAGAGAGAGCCGCTCCCGCCGCTGCAGGAGAGCAGATGGCCTGCCGCACAACACGGCCCGCTGGCCCACCCACCAAAGCCTGGAGGAGAAAAGCCGGACATGAGGGGAGGGGGTCTGTGTTTCAGAGGTGGGGGTGGCCGATCACAGCCACATGCTGCATTGCGCTCGGCGAACCTTTTGGGGACCAAAAGAGAATAAGAAGGGGGCAATGTAGCGATCTGAGTATTTGTTTATTGTGAGTAATTCCCGCTGTATTATGTTCCCTTCCCGCTCTGTGTTACTCTTCTCTGTGTGTGGAAATGCAGCCTGTGCGTGTTGGTGTGTCTGTCTGTGATTGGTTGTTGTTTGTCCGTTCCCATTGGTCCTGGTGTGTGGCTGGGGACCAATGGGATGTGTGTGCGAGCTCTGGTACCCGATTACCATAAAGGGGCGGAGCTACGCTATAAAAGGAGGCGCTGCGTCGCCAACTAGTTGTTGTGGTTTTGGTTGCTGAAGGCATTCTTTCGGAAGAGCTTCAATAAAGCCTATAACGGAGAAATAAAGCGTGTTGTCTCCTTCCTTGCCTTCTGGCTTCTGCGCGAAAACGCTACAATATATATATATATATATATATATATATATATATATATATATATATATATATTCACCATCACAATTGATATATATATAAGGACCCCAAAATCCCATCAGCTTGGAGTTCATTTACATTTTTAGAACGTCGTGTTTGGCTTTGGGGTTCTCTTGTGAATGACCCCATCACAATGCTGAACATTCACTTTAGTCAAAACCATTTTTTCTGCTGCATTAACATTTAATATACCTCTCATTTACATTTCAGATTATAACCAGAAGATGCACATACTTGTGATTCTCTCATTTGCAAGGAGTGGATGTCTTGTCATTGCAATCCCAGTAATTATAATCTTCAGAAGAAAATAACCAAAAATTAAGTATGAGGAAAGGTGAGATTCTGGGCTGAAGCCCCTAAAAGGAACATTTTCACAAATAAAGAAGCTTATTAAATGCTTATAGATATTTTAGTTTTGCTATTTGCAATGGTAGGATGTCCAGATGTCCTGAATTTCCAGACCACAAACTGAAGCAGACAAATGAACAAGGACAAGGATGAAGGATTTAATTATAGTGGAGTTATTCCACTGAGCTGCAGTATTTTCATAATAGTAAATATGGCCAATTCTACCTGCGTTGCAAAGTAATTGTTTAAACTGCTTCAGAATTATGAACATTGTATTTTGTTTTGCCTAAGCAGATAAGAACTATGTCTGTAACCACAACTGTATCTTTAGTTCAGTAAATGCACAATAAACCATGATGCATTCCTGCCTACACCATTTGTTTGTTCATTGATTTTTAATGATGTTATTTAATTTAATATGCTGATAAAAGCAGGGCATAGAAAGTCAGAAATAAAAAGGTGTATTGCCCTAGCTCATGTTGTGATAATAATGAAAAGGTGAACTGCCCTAGCTCATGTTGTGATAATAATAAAAAGGTGAACTGCCCTAGCTCACACTCTGATGATAATGAAAAGGTGAACTGCCCTAGCTCACACTCTGATGATAATGAAAAGGTGAACTGCCCTAGCTCACACTGTGATGATAATAAAAAGGTGAACTGCCCTAGCTCACACTCTGATGATAATGAAAAGGTGAACTGCCCTAGCTCACACTCTGATGATACAAGATGTGGAGACTAAAACAAGATGTTTTGTTTGGCACACACTATTTTAGTGAGGGCTCATGGGATAGGAACAGTAGTGTAATAATATATGCTCTTCACACAGCACCGTGGTTCCTCTTTAAATTAAACAGCTCTGACTGCAGTACAGCTTCTACAGTTGACACACTGTTTCTTCCTGTTACACCGTGTAACACATTTTTTTATTTATTTTTTGTTCCTGGGTAGTAAGTGTTATTTCCTAATTGCTTATGCCTCAAAAGTATAGAAAATGGCTATTAGTCCCCACAAACTTTGCTTTTGTGACCAGGACAGTGATATTTTGAAATTTACCTATTTCCAATGAGAAAACGGGCGAATTTGTGTCTTTTCGCAGCAGTGTGGAGTAGTGTTTAGGGCTCTGGACTCTGGCTCTGGCTCTGGACTCTTGACTAAAGGGTTGTGAGTTCAATCCCCAGTAGGGGACACCGCTGTTGTACCCTTGAGCAAGGTACTTTACCTACATTGCTACAGTAAAAACCCAACTGTATAAATGGGGAATTGTATGTAAAAATAATGTGATATCTGTATAATGTGAAATAATGTATAATGTGATATCTTGTAACAATTGTAAGTCGCCCTGGATAAGGGTGTCTGCTAAGAAATAAATAATAATAATAATAATAACATAAAGTCAGAAAAAAACAACATATGAATCAAAATTAACATGTATTTATACTAAAGTAATACAAAAATGACTACAAAAGATTTAGAAGTGAGTAGTTTTTCGAGATTTACGATTATACTGTAAATCACTTTCACGAATCAGCCCCCAAATGTAGTGTCCCATCATGTTCTCGTTATACTGTCCTCCATTGACAGCTCATCCAGGAGCCTCAAAGCCGTGCTGCTCCATAATGGTAACAAGTACCCGTCTCTTCCCCTGGCTCACTCGGTGCACCTCAAAGAGGATTGCAACAGCATCAAAACCTTGCTGGACGCCTTGAAGTATGATAAGTACGGCTGGGACCCCCGGAAGGTGCTGATGCCACCACTGCACATCAAATTGGGCCTTATGAAACAATTTGTCAGAGCTCTAGATAAGGAGTCGGCAGCCTTCAAGTACCTTCAAGACTTCTTCCCTAAGCTGTCTGAGGCAAAGGTCAAAGCCGGTGTCTTCGTCGGACCACAGATAAAGAAGATCCTGGAGTGCAATGAATTCCCCAAGAAGCTCACTAGTAAGGAGAAAGCGGCTTGGAACAGCTTTGTCGCAGTGGTTCGGGGCTTCCTGGGCAATCACAAGGCCGAAAACTATGTGGAGCTGGTTGAGACTCTGGTGAAGAACTATGGCACAATGGGCTGTAGGATGTCCCTCAAAGTCCATATCCTTGATGCTCATCTTGATAAATTCAAGGAGAACATGGGAGCGTACTCGGAGGAGCAAGGCGAGCGCTTCCACCAGGATATACTGGACTTTGAACGCCACTACCAAGGACAGTTTAACGAGAACATGACGGGAGACTACATTTGGGGGCTGATTTGTGAAAGTGATTTACAGTATAATCGTAAATCTCGAAAAACTACTCACTTCTAAATCTTTTGTAGTAATTTTTGTATTACTTTAGTATAAATACATGTTAATTTGGATTCATATGTTGTTTTTTTCTGACTTTATGTGAACGAAAAGACACAAATTCGCACGTTTTCTCATTGGAAATAGGTAAATTTCAAAATATCACTGTCCTGGTCACAAAAGTAAAGTTTGTGGGGACTAATAGCTATTTTCTATACTTTTGAGGCATAAGCAATTAGGAAATAAGACTTACTACCCAGGAACAAAAATTGTGTTACATAGTGTTATCGACTCATTTCCTGTGTGGTAGGTCACATGGTTTCATTTCAGCCAGTAAAGTGAAGCTCAGCTATAATTTTTTCTTGCAAATATCTGGAGTACAGAGGCCACTTTGCCAGACTACAACAAGCTCCAACAATGCCCGTTGGTGCCTCCTTGATTACAAGAACTACCAGACCAGAAGGATCAAAGGGTTAGGCTGGATACCCTGTCCAACCCATTAAGAGCATAGCTTATAGGCTGTGCTCCAAGAAACTACAATTGTGACCCTGTTTACAGACAAATTGCCTGAATCACATTGATTAGTAACTAGACCTATCTTAGGTAAAACATTTCTAGGAAAAGCTTCTATTTCTTAACACTACAGCCACCACGGCAGTCATTTTTGACAGTTTGAGGTTTACAAATTTAAATTACTGAAAGTTTGTCTGCAAGTTATGCAGTTGTCCATATATTACTTTCCCTAAATACATGTATTAAATACCCTGACGGGGTTTGAAAGGCAGGATCGCGACAATAAATAAGTTATAATCCCGCCCACCTAGAACCGCCAAAGCTATCATTTTAACTGACTTGTATTAATTGTATTTTTTGGTGCTTATTTTTAGCTATTTTCGAGTTCTATGTAAATCGTTTTTTTTCGGGGCTTTCGTTTTTGATATACTGTATGAAATGAAGTGTTTTCGGTTACTTTCCAAAATGCTTGAGCGTTTTTTTTTTCTGTCAAAATATGTATAGTAGTAACTCGATAGTACTTCTTTCCTTTGCTGTCTTTCACAACAAAATCACTATGGTCACGGGCACGTTCTTTTTGGGTATAGGCATTTTTGTACATTTCATCATAATTGCCAGTCCAGTAACTGATTCGTATTGAAAACAATATAGAAATATCCATTGACCAGTACAAAATTCAATATTAAATATGAACCATAAAGTACCAATGATTAAAAAGGTCTTTTCAATAAAAAAAATAAGAATCGTTTACCAATGCGAGACCTTGTGAGAAGTGTTACTTTTTTTTTTTTTTTTCATGAGCACCAATGATTTCTGAAAGTCCTGTGTTGTCAGATGCTCTGACTGGTTCCTGTACAATTGTCAGTAGTGTTCTGTACCTGGACCTGCTTCCATTGCCAGTGCAGAGACTTTGATCATTGAAACAAAGATTATTTTCATAATAAAGTTTCACTTTTAACTGCTCTTAGTATCACTTGTAATACTTTCTGATGGTGCTGAAACTATTACAATGATTTGAATGCTCCACTTTTTCATGAGCAGTCTTCTGATTTAATATTAGGAAATTTGCATCTGTTCACATGTAGTTTATATTGAGTTTTTCATCAAAGAAGAAAGGTCAGGCTGGGAGGCAGAGATAAAAGTGGTTTTAAAACAACACAATCACAATTCCCATCCAAGAGGTCTTGCCTGTTACAATCTTTGTATATTTTTAAACAAATCAAGCAAATAAAAAAAAAACCTGAAGGAGACAAGGATAGCAGGTGTGTGCATGAACCCGAACTCTGAATGTAGGAAAAGTTTCCATTTCTTAATGTGTACCAAGCACACACATGATTTAAATATCTAAGAAGATGCAGTATAGAAGTGTGTCCACCACCACAAAAAAACACTGTATCGAGAACTCTGCTGGACTTAAAACCACAATTAAAAACAGCGCCTAGACATCTCTGGTTTCTCTGATCATTTAAAATGCCTGGAAGCTCTCTGATAGGATGGTATACATGCAGCATTAGATCAATACAACTGTAATAAATGTTATTGCCACAAAAACTACAATAAACAAGTATTTAACTTCAACTGCTTTCTCTTACTTGTTTGTGAGTATAGAGGACACTTGGACAGACTACAACAAGCTCTAGAATGCTCTTTATATTCATGGAAATGAAAAAGAAAATAAATGATTTCCTCAGGTAGCCAATACACATTCTAGTCAGTTTGTAGCAAGACACTTTTGAAGAAGTGAACCCTTTTATTTATGTTGGCTTTTATTCCCTTTCAGAAAAAAAATATACTGTGCACTATGCACTCTGTTTAAACTAACAGCATGATTCACGTTTTGAAATAAATGAATAAATAAATAGATCAATAAATCAATAAATAAATACAATAATCAATAGTAATTCCTTAATGCATTGAATGGTTCTCAGTCCTGCACCTATAAGCCCCAGCTAAAGGCACCAATGGCTGTTGTCCTACATTATATGCAGGCTATAGAGCTGTTCTTTATCATAGATACTTTGAAATGTTGTAAACAGGGCATGGTTTTCCTGATTCAGTCACCCAATCACATAAGATAGCCTGCCTATTGCGTTGCTGAGAGGTACATTTTTCAAGTCACATACTGCATTCCGTTTCATCTTTTGTTCACTCAACAGAAAAGCAGTCATCAGATCAGAGGAGCTGCTAAAATGAACAGACTCTTCTTGCTTAATGTATTGTTCTGCATCACATGTAAGTGTGAACCTGTTTATTTATTAATGTAATCAGTAAACTACATCAAGTAGAAAACTGCTACAGAAAACCATTTAAATATGATATACATTTATTTTCCTACAGAAATATTTAATTTGTAACTTAAGCAAATGGTCAGACATAAAAACAGCAGCCAGTAGAAAACTTTAGTAAAGTTTTATCTTGCATTTATTTTTTACTTCTAATTTACATAGAAATAGAAAGAATCTGAATCTGCACTGACACCCAATTGTACAAAATCAAATATGTGAGACATTAAAGGGGTCTCATCCCTGTGCATGTATTATTAATAATTAAAACAGCTCCCGCTAACTCGCTAATCTGAACATACTAGGACAGGACCTTGTTTAGATTAGTGATTTGATTGACCCTAATCGCAATCTGTGCCATGCTGGCAATACCTTGTCTAGTCATTGTTTTATGTTTTTGATACTTACATTTGATCACAGTTTATTTTGTGAAGTTTGTTTTTTGCTGCTAATATTTCTTTCTTTCAATATTATAGCATGTTCTGGATTAGCAAGAGTCTGCTGTATATCAGAACCTTTTTAATGAACTGAACCTGATGGTATTTTAAACAGATACCTGGGATAGCTTGATATTCAGATGGGAAGCTTGTGTGCTAATTGCTTGAAGACCCTCACAGTGATGTTTTGTAATTTACAGATGAGATTCCAGCACAGCTCATTGTCCAGCCACATCTATCAGTGACAGCCCAGCTTGGAGAGTCTGTGACCCTGCAGTGCTCTGCATCGCGTACTCAGCACCATGCTTTGGTTTGGTTCAAGCAAGTCATTGGACAGCCTCCTGTGTATATGATCAAATATGATAGAAAATCAAAGCCTATCTTTTTGGATGAATTTAATGATAAATCACGTTTCCAAATTCTAACAAATGAGAGCAGTTTTAACCTCACAGTTTTAAAGACGGAATCGTCGGATATGGCTGTTTATTACTGCGCAGCACTGAAAGACAATCAAGTGCTTTTTGGGAACGGAACTACACTGTTGATTAAAGGTAAACTCAAAAGTTAATTTAAATATATTTTGAATGTTCCTTTAAAATGTTTCTAGGGATGGGAGTAAAAACTGAAATATGTTTCATCTGCACTTCTCACAGTCAATGCATGTCACGTATATTATCATTTCATTATATTATCAAAAAACATTAAAACATTTTATTTAAGAATGAAAGGAGGCCATTTGGCCCAAATTATTATTATAAAAAGTCCTTAGAGAAAGTGTGGAAACAGCAGCCAGAACAAGATAGTGAAGCTACAGAGTTACAGCAGCCGCTAAATGACTTGAAGAAATTCAAATTGAGCATTTTGTAATTACTTTATAACATGGACCTTTATACTAGTAATGTGTCATGAGGATGTTGCTGTAAGCTTCTGTTGTCTCATCTTTTAATACAAAGAATGCCCAATAGCAGCCAGACCTTCAAGTGAATATTCTATCCTGGGTAATGTTAAATGTAATAATTACTGTGATTAAACAATATTCAGGGGTTTGTGCTCAGCATTGCACTGAAACAGTCTGGATGATGATCTTGTTGTGGCAGCAATGCTCCATACGTTACCATTCTAGTGTTCTTGGACATGGGCTTGAATCCCTCATTTTATACAGTAAACTGATCAGAATTAATCTTTATAATTATTTAAATCAGCTAATCTTCAATCAACATCATCTTCAGCGGCAAACAGCACTGCAACTGACATACATAAATGTGGTTAACTTAAAATATATATTTAAACACTTTATTCGATAATCTTTATTTGAAGTGCTAAGCTTTTTAAAAATAAATACACTATTTTTTAAACAAAACAGTAAATGCCTTTAAAATAAACTTAAATATAAAGTTGAAAAATAAATGTGATATTGCACATGGAAACTGAACACATACAAAATGTAGTAAATAACCAAACAAAGAACACATACCTGTGCTTCAATTTGAAATCACATTACACATAACAAAGCAGCTGTGGATAAAAAAAACATGCCCAAAAAGAACACATAACAAAAAAGAAAGAGAGAAAGGCTGCCACTGTACATTCCTGTATGTTTCATTCTTACTGGATACCTGCTGGGCTTGCCTTCCACAGAAACACATTGGTGGAGAAAACATATTTTGAGATTTTTAAAAAATATTTCTGAACACCTTCCTGGCTGTGTTTAGGTATTGAATCCAGAGGAAGGATTATTCAGTCTCCTATCTCTGAATCGGTGCAGTCTTACTATTGTGCAGAGGTGACATGTGGGGAGATCAGCAATGGAAATGGAACCAAGGAGGAGAGTACGGGTGAGCTTCTGCTTTTTCTTGCACACTGCCATGCAAAAACAAAACATTGCTAATAAAAAAATGTGCAGAAATATTAGAAACCTAGATATAATTCCATTCTCCTGGAAAAGCATTTCAGATGTGTCACACAGAATTTACAAATCTTGCTTGCATGCAACTACAAAATGAAAGGTGATTATCAAATGTATCAAACACCTTGCAAAATATTATAGTCACATCGCACATCAAACAAAATGTTTAACTCATTGTGGCAAAGTGCCCCGCCCCTGTGTGCATTTGTGTGTTATGTGTTGTATGTATGCGTGCGTGTGTTAATGTTGGTGTATAGATTGGTACACGGGATATAAACGGGTCTGTGTTTCACGTGTATTTAAAAAGTGTATATTTGTATTTAGGCACGGGATTGCACATCACGCACGTGCATTTAAAATATAATATGTGAACACGGGGTTTCACGTAATGAATTCACGTGCTGGGATTCAAGTGAGTAATTAATTAGTAATTGAATCCCAGCACAACAGTATATATAGATGCACGTTTCTGTCACTCGGGGGTTAGGTGTTCGGTGAGTGGAGAACGGGAGAGAGCGAAGGAGAAAATAAAACAAAGTAAGAACGTGAATTAGAAGTGTTTTCACTCACCGTGTTTGTTCGTCTGTCTGTTTAAGTGTAGTGCGTTTTGTTTGTCTTTTTTACTTTGGCGTATAGTGCCGTGTCCTGTTTTTGTGCTGTTTAAACCTTTTATTTTATTAATAAACGCTGAGTGCAGCCATTGCACTCAGCTCATCATCACAACCCCTGTCTGTGTTTGAGTTCCTTTCTGGTCTGACGCAACCCACTCTGGCCGTCTTTGTGACACGTGGTGTCATCGTGGGATAGCCGCGCCTCCAAGCGTCAGACCAGGAGGGGTTTTGTTTAAAAAAAAAAAAAATAATAAATAAATAAAAAAATATATATATATAATGGCAGAAGACGCCACAAAATGGCGGGACTGGTTCCTGGAGAATGCTGGGCTGGAGGCCCAGGCTCTGCCCATAGTCGTTCGGGCCCTGTGGATGATGGACAGTGAGAGATGGGAGGCCTATCAGGAGGAACACACCCCAAACACCTTGGAGGAAGGTGTGGAGTTTCTCCTCAGCTACCTGGAGGCAACGATAAACGGAACAGCAGCCCAGGTAGCAGGCCCACCAGCAGAGGGTGAATGCCTGCTGTCCCCATCTCCACCAGCAGAGGGTGAGTACCTGCTGTCCCCATCTCCACCAGCAGAGGGTGAATGCCTGCTGGTTTTGCCTTCACAGCCCAAGCGGGAGGCAGAGACGGATAAAGAGGTGAAGGACAGGGAGGAGAAGTGCCGCCTAAGGGCCAGGCATCCACGGCGATGTAACAAGCCATCGCCGGGGTGCCTCCTCTGCGACCAGGATCACCTGTTCGCCCACTGTCCCTTCCGCAGTTATGGGGAGGAGCCTGAGCGTCCACAGCCCAAGCGGGAGGAGCCTGAGCGTCCACAGCCCGAGCGGGAGGAGCCTGAGCGTCCACAGCCCAAATGGGAGGAGCCTGAGCGTCCACAGCCCAAATGGGAGGAGCCTGAGCGTCCACAGCCCAAATGGGAGGAGCCTGAGCGTCCACAGCCCAAGCGGAAGGAGCCTGAGCGTCCTACGCCTGAGTGGAAGGAGCCCGAACATCCTACGCCTGAGTGGGGGGAGCCCGAACGTCCTACGCCTGAGTGGGGGGAGCCCGAACGTCCTACGCCTGAGTGGGAGGAGCCCGAACGTCCTACGCCTGAGTGGGGGGAGCCCGAACGTCCACAGCCCAAGAGGGGGGAGTCGGTGCATCCACAGCCCAAAAGGGAGGAGTCGGTGCGTCCACAGCCCAAAAGGGAGGAGTCGGTGCGTCCACAGCCCAAAAGGGAGGAGTCGGTGCGTCCACAGCCCAAAGAGAGGCAAGTCGGGGCTTCCACAGCTCTGGGACCCAAGCCACCAGCAGAGGGAAAATGCCTGCTGGTTCAGCCCCAAGAGCCGGAAGGGGAGGAGTTACAGGCCCAACCCCCTGAAAATTTTTGGGGGGGAGAGGGGCAGGAGGCTGGTGTCCCCCAGCAGCCTTTATTCATGCTGCTGAAGGCAGCACGGGGCGCACCAGCCCAGCCGCCACAGCGGAGGGAGCCAGCGCCGCCAGGAACAGAGGAGCTGCCTCTGCCTCCGCCACCTCCACCGGCAGGGACAGAGCAGCAGGAGCTGCCTCTGTCTCCGCCACCTCCACCGGAAGGAGCAGAGGAGCAGGAGCTGCCTCTGCCTCCGCCACCTCCACCGCTTCCTCCACTAGGAGCAGAGGAGCAGGAGCTGCCTCTGCCTCCACCACCGCCAGGAGCAGAGGAGCTGGAGCTGCCTCTGCCTCCACCACCGCCAGGAGCAGAGGAGCTGGAGCTGCCTCTGCCTCCACCACCGCCAGGAGCAGAGGAGCTGGAGCTGCCTCTGCCTCCACCACCGCCCGGAGCAGAGGAGCAGGAGCTGCCTCTGCTGCCCGTACCTCCACAGGGAGTACGGTGGCCGGAGCCCCAGAAAGGGGAGCTGCTGGCCACGAAGAAGGGGGACGAGGTCTGGAGACCACTTTCCCCAGCAGCAGTTTCGCTGCCGGAGATCGTGGGGGAGGTCAGGAGACCTGCTCCCACTGCAGCAGTTTCGCTGCCGGAGATCGTGGGGGAGGTCTGGAGACCTGCTCCCACTGCAGCAGTTTCGCTGCCGGAGATCGTGGGGGAGGTCAGGAGACCTGCTCCCACTGCAGCAGTTTCGCTGCCGGAGATCGTGGGGGAGGTCCGGAGACCTGCTCCCACTGCAGCAGTTTCGCTGCCGGAGATCGTGGGGGAGGTCCGGAGACCTGCTCCCACTGCAGCTTCTTCGCTGCCGGCAGTACTGTGGTCGGAGCCCCACCAAAGGGAGCTACCGGCTACAAAGACAGGGGGAGAGGTCAGGAGACCACTTTCCCCAGCAGCAGTTTCGCTGCAGGAGCAAACCAACAGGCTGTCAGCCGTGCCACTACCGGCAGGGGTGCTGACAGCATGGCCAGCCATGGGCCCACTGAAGCCTCCCTTCCCAGCCCGAGACTTTGGCCTGGACTGCTGGGTATTTAAGGGGGGAGGTGGCCGTTGAGGCCATGTGTGCTGCGCACAAGGGGGGGTATATGTGGCAAAGTGCCCCGCCCCTGTGTGCATTTGTGTGTTATGTGTTGTATGTATGCGTGCGTGTGTTAATGTTGGTGTATAGATTGGTACACGGGATATAAACGGGTCTGTGTTTCACGTGTATTTAAAAAGTGTATATTTGTATTTAGGCACGGGATTGCACATCACGCACGTGCATTTAAAATATAATATGTGAACACGGGGTTTCACGTAATGAATTCACGTGCTGGGATTCAAGTGAGTAATTAATTAGTAATTGAATCCCAGCACAACAGTATATATAGATGCACGTTTCTGTCACTCGGGGGTTAGGTGTTCGGTGAGTGGAGAACGGGAGAGAGCGAAGGAGAAAATAAAACAAAGTAAGAACGTGAATTAGAAGTGTTTTCACTCACCGTGTTTGTTCGTCTGTCTGTTTAAGTGTAGTGCGTTTTGTTTGTCATTTTTACTTTGGCGAATAGTGCCGTGTCCTGTTTTTGTGCTGTTTAAACCTTTTATTTTATTAATAAACGCTGAGTGCAGCCATTGCACTCAGCTCATCCTCACAACCCCTGTCTGTGTTTGAGTTCCTTTCTGGTCTGACGCAACCCACTCTGGCCGTCTTTGTGACACTCATACATCATTATGTGCATCAAACTACTCTCACACCCACAGTGTGCATTTAAAATGGACACTGGCCATGTTTACATTACAGTCTACTGTAAAACATATAATCTGGAACTACTGAGTACAATGCATGTGTTTTACCCTTGACACACACACTGCTTCCTTTAGGTTTAGTAAATTCTAGTAGGGTCACAGCATGTGAGGTTGGATAAGTGGCATGATTCATGACTTAATCAAATGTAATCCTTTGCTGTGCTTCTGGTTTCCACGCTGAGATGGAAAAGCTGATCCGATGTGTGCAATGAATACCTATAGCTCCTCATATTGTATGGGCTGATCATTGGGCAGTGGTCAAGGCTAGTTTGAAATTCACTGGCCTGGTACCTGCATGGTAGATGATGTCTAGCTTCATCTATGAAGATGTTTTGAACAATGTCCAAGTCCAACAATGCATTCACCTGGCTGTCCCTGCTCTCAACGTATACTTATGTTTAAGTATTGAACATTGCATTTCTGAATGTAATGTAGAATGTTTATTCAAATAATCGAGTGTCATCAACTGCAAATTATATGTACATTTTTAAGACAAATCACTAACATAACAAACATGTGTGTTAGCAATGGAATTCTGTATGGATATATACTGTCCAAATTTAGATCCAATATAAAACAGTGAATATTTGGTGAGAATATTATACAAAACCAATTTCTAGTCAAAGTTAAACTGTTGTTTAGTATGTCTGTAAATAGTAATTCAATTGTGATGGTGAACGGGTTTTTGTGTGTTTTTTTATGCTTTGACGACTCACTCGACAGAAAGACGCTTACTTGTCTACTGTCAAAGTGAGTTCCAGTATCACACACGAGTACATCTAGTCTGCTGCGTGCTGAACATGCCTTCACTTCTCAAAATACACTAGCAGCTCTTCTGCTACAGACAGTAGTATGTAAAGCTGACCAATTTTCCTTGTTAGTTTGCAGTTTTTGGATATGATGACAACGTTTATTTTATGTTCTCTGCACAATGAACAATTCTTTTCCTAGAAGTGCTTACTGTAGCTACATACTTATAATTTTATTAAAAAAAACTAATTTATTTCAGTCCACAATCACATTTAATAATAGATATCCTATTTATTCGGTTTTCTGATCTCTGTGTGCTGCTGATCAAGCTTGAACCGCAGATTTTATGTGTTGTTTGTATTTGTAATTTCTAAATTATTGTTCCTAGTAAATTTTGGTGATGGTCTCAATAGGTACATTGCCTGGTTAAATAAATACATAAATAAATACATTTTAAACGATTTTATTTACAATTAAGGATAATAACAATAATAATAATAATAATAATAATAATAATAATAATAATAATAATAATAATAATAATAATAGCATCAGTAATAAAACAAATTTAATTTAGATGTATGTAGTAATTGTATATATATATATATATATATATATATATATATATATATATATATATATATATATATATATATATATATTACTTAATTTATATTTTTAAAACCCCAAAATCTTTTCATGTTCAGGGTGGTCTTGTGAATGCTCCCATCGCAATGTAGAAAATTCACTTTACCAGAAGCCAATCTAAAGAAGATCTGTTTTTGTACTTTTGAAATGTAAATAAATAAATAAAACGGATGGTTTGATAATTGTATTTAAAAGCATAAGCATGCAATGTATTTATTACTGCATTAACGTTTTTTTTTTTTTTTTTTTCTAAAGTAATCTAGTTTAACACATTTGGGGCTTCCCCACGAATAATTCAAACTCAGATCTGTAATTCAAAGCAATCTCACTTTGACATCAAAGGATGGTCGTATCTTCTGGCATTGGATATTCTTCATCAGAGCAACCTTAGATAAAGTGAATTTTCTGCATCACGATGCAGGCATTCACAAAACAACCCCAAGCTGACCACGAAAAGATTTCGGGGTTCTAAAAATGTAAATAACCCCAAGCCGATGGGCTCAACCCGATCCTGATGGGGTCATATTTAGGCTTGGGGTCCTAACATATGCATTGTGCTTGAGGCACACATTTCTTCGTAATATACAAAGTTACAGAAAAAGAATTAGGTAAAATTAAAAGGGCTGCTGTTACTGTTGTATATAGTGAAATGCAAGAATATGTAATAAATATATATTATTGATGTTATGAATGTTATCTCTAACCAGCAGGAGATGAGTCTCTTTTTCGTCTTCCTGTCATTGTGTTGGCTGGGACAAACATTGTGCTGCTGATTTCAATGACTGTGCTTGTGTGCCTGCGCATCAAGGAAGGGAAATGTAAGAACTTCTCAGGTGAGCTGATTCAAGAGTATTTAAAGTTATATTCCATTACGTGTGTAGCCAGCATTTAATATCTCCGTGTGGAGCTTTTAAGCTAACATACTGACAGTGAAGTGCAGGGCTGTTTACAAACAGAAACTTGGTTTACTTCCAATAATAGGGACACAGACTGGATTCATTCTTTTATTCTTATTGCTCATAGCTGGGAGCTCATAACAAACACTAAGCCTCAGGAAAACCTCCTGATAATCTGCACTTTTACTTGTTTCCATGTGCAAGTGAACATTGTGATAAGATCATGATGAGGATTCTGAACTGAAATGGGATGATAATCATTACTTCAACATTAATAAGAGGCTCAATACAAAAACTAATACATGAAAGAATCTCTCTCTCTCTCTCTCTCTCTCTCTCTCTCTCTCTCTCTCTCTCTCTCTCTCTCTCGTACATGCTTAACAGATCAGACCGTAGAAGACCACACAAATGCTGACTCAGCAAATGATCAGGTACATTTATTCATCTTGGTAATAAAAAAAGTATTGACAATCCATTAAAAAAAAAAAACATTAATAATAGTACAAAACAGTGTCAAATACAACAGTTCCATAATGGCCTCTTTTGCAGAATCAGCAAATGCTGGATTATGCTGCGTTGGATTTCAATCAGAGAAGAAATAAACCTGGAAAAAAGAAGATAGCCATGAATAAAGAAAGTGTGTACGCTGAAGTGCGAGTGCAGCAGCGGGAATAACAATTCTGTCCACACTGTTTCCAAACACAGGCTACTTTAACACTCAAGCTGCAGTTATAATGCCATTCCAGGGTTAAAGCATTTCATATGCTCTGTGTTTTATCTATGAAGATAAACTGTAGGTATATTGTTTGTTATATTGGGTTGATTAAACAATGGGGACAGTGTAGGAATTTACAGTTAAAAGCACTGTCCTGCACAAAATAACAGCATTTGCTCAATATCTTCAATTGGGAGCTGGAGTATTTAAAATTGCTGCAGTTTGTATCATTTGAGTAGACATCCACGCACAGATAGCTCAACAATACTGTACTGGCATCTCATTTGAATAGACCTCCATGCACAGATAGCTCAACAATACTGTACTGGCATCTCATTTGAATAGACCTCCAGTGCACAGATAGCTCAACAATACTGTACTGGCATCTCATTTGAATAGACCTCCATGCACAGATAGCTCAACAATACTGTACTGGCATCTCATTTGAATAGACCTCCAGTGCACAGATAGCTCAACAATACTGTACTGCCATCTCATTTGAATAGACCTCCATGCACAGATAGCTCAACAATACTGTACTGCCATTTCATTTGTATAGACCTCCATGCACAGATAGCTCAACAATACTGTACTGCCATCTCATTTGCTCTCAGGAAACTGCCTGTGTTCAGCTGTTTAAATGTTTGTTCATCAAAGTCAGGCTGGGTTAGAGGTCTTAAACGTTGAACATTTACATGCAACACATTCAATAGATACTGTTATTAAATGAATGCCTTTTTTTGTTCTATTTCCATTGTGTGTATTGCATTCCATATTTCATATTGTTAGAACATTGTTTAATTTGGCTCCATATCAATGATCATGTTTTATATATACTTGCAACTGCATGGGAAGCATGTGATTCGTGTAAATCAGTCGACTTTGACACAATATCTGTCATTTTTTTTTTTTCAGTAGGTGTTTTGTTTAATATGGTTTAACTGCAGTTTGGTTGTATGGATTTTTATCATTAACGGCTAGTTTCAAATATGCTGATAGTCAGTAATCATGCACTGCCTAATGTTATTGTAGGTAAGGTAGACCAGGATTTGTGCTAATCGGGGTCTGTGAAGACAGTCATAAGTGATCATTATATTTGCATATGCTTTTCAAACATTATTAGTCCAGTCAGAGGGGTCAGAATATCAATAGGTAAGGTGTCTATGGTCTTTTGTCTGTCAGCCAGTGTCATAAACTGGTTACACATTCTAATACATCTCTCCAGAATACATTCTCAACACATCTGTCTGTATTTTAAATGAGGGCTCCAATAAATACATTTAAAATTATACGATGTATGCAACTCATTTTTAATGTAATATGAATTAAATGGCATTATTTGCCAGTGTCTGTGTGTAGGAGGGCTACATACCGGTATAATACAATACAGTGCTCACCCCAGCCATGCCCATGCTGCTGAGAACTGGTTCTGTAGTATAAAGAGCTCCTTATAAGGGGAGCTCTGTGCTGAGTAGTTGTAGAGTGTGTTGTGCAGCTCTGAAATGTAAGGCTTGTGCAGACAAAGCACTCTTTCTTCTCAATTCTACATGCTTCAAAAGTGTGCCACTCGCCTAAATATACCGCTGCTGCTGTGGAATTATTCGTGTTTATTTTTATTTTTTTTTAAACCGATATTGTCCAGTTCTGAACACACACATTCACTGCAGTCTGGCTTGTTTTCACAGTAGAAGATCAAACCGCATGCTTCAAATAAAACCTTTTTTTTATTTTTTGTATAAACATATACTGATATCCGGTTGGCCTGCAGTCATTTTCCACATGCCTTACCAATCATCAGTTAGCATTAAGACATGTGATATGCAGCAATACACCCATATAGACAGCAGGCTATTAGTTCACACCTACTTTCAATAGAAGACGTGAGAAAATAAAAAGTGTTTTTCCAATTGTATGTGGTTAAAATAAAGTTACACCTCATACAGTACAAACACACAAACACAATGCTAGCCTGGTATGAGTGTATACACGCTATTTATTTTACTCAATGATTCTTTTATATATTTATTTTAATGATTCCCTGCTTGAATAATTTTAAGACATGTACTGATTTACATATTAGCCACCATTCAAAGACTGTTACCATAATTGTCTCGAATTACGGTGTATTTATACAGTAGTCATTTAGTAAGTACACACTTACTTACTTACACATAATGACAATCTTTTTTATGATATAACCATATCCCTAACACAAAACAAAACTATAAACCTAACCCTAACCCCCCTCACCCTAACTCTAAACCTAACCCTAACCCCCTCACCCTAACTCTAAACCTAACCCTAACCCACTCACCCTAACTATAAACCTAACCCCAACCCCCCCTCACCCTAACTATAAACCTAACCCTAACCCCCCTCACCCTAACTCTAAACCTAACCCTAACCCCCTCACCCTAACTCTAAACCTAACCCTAACCCCCTCACCCTAACTCTAAACCTAACCCTAACCCCCTCACCCTAACTCTAAACCTAACCCTAACCCCCTCACCCTAACTCTAAACCTAACCCTAACCCCCCTCACCCTAACTCTAAACCTAACCCTAACCCCCCTCACTCTAACTATAAACCTAACCCTAACCCCCCCACACCCTAACACCACCCCACATAAATATAGGCAGCACTGCCAGTCCTTTGTACTTTCACACAGTAAATTCAGCCTCACCCAAACCCACGTCTCCATCCATGTCTTTTGCATCATCACTGTGATGGCTCAGCCTCTCTGTTTTTTAATGGTATGGAGGAGATTAAAAAGGTGGTATAAATTCAACATTAGAACCACACATTGCAGTCCTGTAACTGATTTCTATTGAAAACAATAGAAAGATCCATTGACCAATACAAAATTCAGTATGAAATATGAACCATGAAGTACCAATGCTTCAAAAGGTCTTTCCAACAAAAAAGAAGAATTGTTTACCAATATGAGACACTAACCCCCTTGGGAGAAGTATCACTTTCTTTTATTTTTTCTTAAGCACCAATGATTTATGAAAGTCCTGTTTTATCAGATGCTCTTACTGGTTCTTGTAAAATTGCCAAAAGTGTTCTGTACCTGGACCTGCTTCCATTGCCAGTGCAGAGACTTTGATAATTAAAAAAAAAAAATTCTCAGGTAGCCAATACACATTATAGTCAGTCTATAGCAAAACCATTTTGAAGAATCAAACCCTTTTATTCATGCACTCTGTTTAAACTTACAGCCTGATTTACGTTTTAAAATAAATAAATACAATAAATAAATAAATACAATGACCAATAGTAATTGCTTAATGCATTGAATGGTTGTGAGACCTGCACACAGAACCCCCAGCTAAGTTCTAAAAGGCAGGCAGGCTAAAATATGCAGGTTATAGATGTTTTCTTTTTAATAGATACAGTACTTTAAAATTTTGTAAACAGGGCATGGTTTTCCTGATTCAGTACACCCAATCACATAAGATGACCTGCCTATTGCGTTGCTGAGAGGTACATTTTTCAAGTTACATACTGCATTCTGTTTCATCTTTTGGTCACTCAACAGAAAAGCAGTCATCAGATCAGAGGAGCTGCTAAAATGAACAGACTCTTCTTGCTTAATGTATTGTTCTGCATCGCATGTAAGTGTGAACCTGTTTATTTACTCATTTAATCAGTAAACTACATCAAGTAGAAAACTGCTACAGAAAACCATTTTAATATTATATACGTTTATTTTCATGCAGAAATATTTAATTTGTAACTTAAGCAAATGGTCAGACACAAAAACAGCAGCCAGCACTTTAGTAAAGTTTTGTCTTGCATTTATTTTTTGCTTGTAATTTGCATAAACATAGACAGAATCTGAATCTGCACTGACATCCAATTCTACTAAATAAAATATGTGAAACAATAAAAGGGTCTCATCCCTGTTCTTGTATTATTAATGATTAAAACAGCTCCCGCTAACTCGCTAATCCGAACATACTAGGACTGGACCTTGTTTAGATTAGTGATTTGATTAGTCTTGATCACAATCTGTGCCATCCTGGAAATACCCTGTCTAGTCATTGGTTTATGTTTTTGATACTTACAGTTTATTTTATGAAGCTTGTTTTTTGCAGCTGATATTACTTTCTTTCAATATTATAGCACGTTCTGGATTAGCGAGAGTCTGCTGTATATCAGACCCTTTTTAATGAACTGAAACCGATGGTATTTTAAACAGATACCTGGGATAGCTTGATATTCAGATGGGAAGCTTATGTGCCTGAAGACCCTCACAGTCATGTTTTGTAATTCACAGATGAGATTCCACCACAGCACATTGTCCATAGTTTATCAGTGACAGTCCAGCTTGGAGAGTCTGTGACCCTGGAGTGCCCTGTATTGCACACTCGTCAAATTACTTTGGCTTGGTTCAAGGAAGTCACTGGACAGCCTCCTGTGTATATAGTAAAATATGATGGACAATCAAAGCCTATCTTTTTGGATGAATTTAATGATAAATCCCGTTTCAAAATGCAAAACATTGAGAGCAGTTTTAACCTCACAATTCTAAATACGGAATCATCGGATATGGCTGTTTATTACTGCGCAGCACTGGAAGGCAGTCGTGTGCTTTTTGGGACAGGGACTGTACTGTTGCTTAAAGGTAAACTCAAAGGTTAATTAAAATATATTTTGAATGTTCCTTTAAAATGTTTCTTGGGATGGGAGTAAAAACTGAAATGTGTTTTATCTGAACTTCTCACAGTCAATGCATGCCATGTTTATTATAATTTATCTCAAGAAAATACATACAAACATTTAATTTAAGAATGAGAGGAGAGGCATTTAGCTAAAAATATGATTATAAAAAGACCTTAGAGAAAAGAGTGTGGACAACAGCAGCAAATGCATTGTATTGAAACAGTCTGGTTGGTGATCTTGTTGTGGCCAGCAATGCTCCATCCGTTACCATTCTAGTAAACTGATCAAAATTCATCTTTATAATTATTCAGATCAGCTAATCTTCAATTAACCCCTTTATCAGCAGCAAAAAACCCTACATGAAAATGGTTATCTTAAGTATATATATTTAAACATTCTTTATCGTATAAACTTTGATTTGAAGTCCTAAGGTTTTTTTTCTTTTAAATTATATATATATATATATATATATATATATATATATATATATATATATATATATATATATATATATACATACATATATACTGCTATACGAAAATCTTAGACATGTTGCACTTTTCTACTCTGATGCATTATGAGCAACAACAATTTACTCTAATCCTCCACTAGTGTTTTCTAATATCATAACAGCCTTGAATTTTATAAAGAAGGAAAAACACTGAGTGAAATAGCTCGCATCACTCGATTTTCAAGGTGTGGTATCTGAAGCATAATCAGCAAGCACAGAGAAACATCATCTGTAATTGACAAACCCAGGACAAGGGTGAGGAAAATTTGAACATAATATCCTTAAGGAACAGAAAGAAGACAATCATTGAATTGACAACAGAACTGGCAGAAGGCACAGGTGTCATTGTCCATCCATCAAAAGTACAAAGGTCACTCTTGAAATCAGAACTTAAAGGATCTGTTGCAGTAAGAATACCTCTCTTAAGAAAGGGGAACAAAACTAAAAGGCTATAATATGCACAAGAACACAGAAATTGGACTATGGAACAATGGTCAAAGGTGCTTTGGACTGTTGATGGATGGACAACGACACCTGTGCCTTGTGGTTAATTCAACGCTTGTCTTCTTTCTATTCCTTAAGGATATTAGCAATTTATTTTTTTGAGATTTAAAAATATATATTCCTGGGTACTTTCCTTGGTGTGTTTAGGTATTGAATCCAGAGGTTCCTATCAGAATCAGCCTCCGAATATCTCTGAATCAGTGCAGACTAACTGTTGTGCAGTGGCGACATGTGGGGAGGACATTATTGGAAATGGGACCAAGGAGGCCAAAACGGGTGAGCTTTTGTTTTTTCTTGCACACTGCCATGTCATAAAACCCCACTGCTAATAAAATAAACAAATAAACATTAAACAATCAATGCAGAAAGATTAGAAACCATGATTCCATTCTCCGGGAAAAGCATTTCAGATGTGTCACACACAATTTTCAAATCTTGCTTACAGCTGCAAAATGAAGTGTACATTTCAAATGTATCAAACACCTTGCAAAATACAATACTCACATCACACACCAAACAAAATGTTTAACTCTTTAACTTAAATACAATCTGCTAAACTTTAAACACATGTGTCATTGTTAATTGACACTAGGTTTAAAAATTAATGTTTATTATTTTTAAGCTTTAAAATATATATATATATATATATATATATATATATATATATATATATATATATATATATATATATATATATATATATATATATTATTATTATTATTATTATTATTATTATTAGTGATGGGCGGGTCGGCCGGGTTTTGAGTCAGATAAATTTGAGTAAGCTTTGGGTCGGGTTGGGTGCGGGTCAGTATTAATTTGCAACTATTTATAATGTCATCTAGAAAAAAATGTTGACAATTAAATTTTGAAATAACGAATTACACTATATATTTCTAATTATTGTAACAATAATAACGATCGTATGTTTCATTCTACTGGCTTAAATTGCTATCCGTAGTTCTGTGATTAATGGTGTTTGTGCATGTGCGGTAGTCAGGAACTAGGAATGAGCTAACTTCCAGGCGTTGTATTCAACACACTTTAACTTTGTTAAGTAAAAAAAAAACATATACAAATTCCTTACTAAAACAATGGCTTCTGAGATTAAAAACATCCGTAAAAAATATTGCGCTCTAGAGCACTTAAAACTAGCCCGGGAGAGACACATAAAAGTGTTGTTTAGTATGTCTATAAATAGTAATACAATATGACCCCATCAGCTTGGGGTTCATTTATATTTTTAGAACCCCGAAATCTTTCCATGTTCGGCTTGGGGTTCTCTTGTGAATGATCCAATCGCAATGCAGAACATTCTCTTTACCCAAAGCCAATGTTCCTGCTGCATTAACATTTAATATACTTCTCATTTACATTTCAGATTATAACCAGAACATGCACATACTTGTGATTCTCTCATTTGCACGGAGTGGATGTCTTGTCATTGCAATCCCAATAATTATAATGTTCTTAAGAAGAAAATAACCAAGAAGTAAGTATGAGGAAAGATGAGATTCTGGCCTGAAGCCCCCAAAAAGGAACATTTTCACCAATAAAGAAGCTTATTCAATGCTTATAGATATTTTAGTTTTTTTGGTAGGAATTGTCCAGATGTCCTGAATTTACAGACCAGAAAATGAAGCAAACAAATGAACAAGGACAAATATGAAGGATTTCATTACTGTGGAGTTATTCCACTGAGCTGCAGTCTTTTCATCATAGTAAATATGGCTAATTCTCCCTGCTTTGCAAAGCAATCTGTTTAAACTGCTTCACAATTATGATCATTGTATTTTGTTTTTCCTAAGCAGATAAGAACTATGTCTGTAACCACAATTGTACCTTCAGTTCAATAAATGCACAATAAATCATGATGCATTCTTGCAATAAACCATTTGTTTGTTCATTGTTTTTTATGTTATTTAATTTAAAATGCTGCTAAACGCAGGGCATAGGAAGTCAGAAATGAAAAGGTGAGCTGATAAAAGCTGTTAAAACTATAGTTCTTCACACAGTACTGCAGGACCTCTTTAAATTAGACAGCTCTGACTGCAGTCCAGCTTCTACAGTCTTGACACACTGTTTCTTCCTGTCATCGACTCATTTCCTGTGTGGTAGGCCACATGGTTTCATTTCAGCCAGTAAAGTGAAGCTCAGCTAGAGTGTTGTCTTGCAAATATCTGGAGTACAGAGGCCACTTTGCCAGACTACAACAAGCTCCAACAATGCCCGTTGGTGCCTCCTTGATTACAAGAACTACCAGACCAGAAGGATCAAAGGGTTAGGCTGGATACCCTGTCCAACCCATTAAGAGCATAGCTTATAGGCTGTGCTCCAAGAAACTACAATTGTGATCCTGTTTACAGACAACTTGCCTGAATCACATTGATTAGTAACTAGACCTATCTTAGGTAAACAGCTTCTAGGAAAAGCTTCTATTTCTTAATGCGTACGAAGCACACAACATGATTTAAATATCTACAGTAAGTAGAGGTTTTATGCAAGTCTATCAACCACCACACATAAATACTTCATAGACAACTCTGCTTTGAACTTGTACTACACACAGATGACAGCTCCAGTCTCCCTGGTCATTTCAAATGGCAGGAAGCTCTTTAAAAGGGTGGTATACATGCAGCATTAGAACAGCACAACTGGAATAAACCACTAGGAAAACCTTATATTTAATGTGTACCTATATATATATATATATATATATATATATATATATATATATATATATATATATATATATAAACATTTAAGTGGAGACAGTATACACATAAATATAGACAGCACTGCTAGTCCTTTATACTTTCACACAGTAAATTCAGCCTGACCCAAACCCACGTCTCCATCTCTGTCTCCTTTTGCATCATCACTGTGATGGCTCAGGCCTCTCTTTTAATGGTATGGAGGAGATTAACAAGGTGGTATAAATACAACATTAGAAACACACATTGCAGTCCTGTAACTGATTTATATTGAAAACAATATAGAAAGATCCATTGACCAATACAAAATTCTATATGAAATATGAACCATAAAGTATCAATGCTTCAAAAGGTCTTTCCAACAAAAAAGAAGAATCATTTACCAAAACGAGACACTATCCACCTTGTGAGAAATATTGCTTTAATTTTTTATTATTATTTCTTGAGCACCAATGATTTCTGAAAGTCCTGTGTTGTCAGATGTTCTGACTGGTTCTTGTAAAATTGTCAGTAGTGTTTTATACCTGGACCTGCTTCCATTGCCAGTGCAGAGACTTTGATCATTGAAACAAAGTTTATTTTCATAACAAAGTTTTACTTTTAACTGCTCTTAGTATCACTTGTAATACTTTCTGATGGTGCTGAAACTATTATAATGATTTGAATGCTCCACTTTTACACGAGCAATCTTCTGATTTACTATTAGGAAATTTGCATCTGTTCACATGAAGTTTATATTGAGTTTTTCATCAAAGAAGAAAGGTCAGGCTAGGAGACAGAGATAAAAGTGGTTTTAAAACAACTCAATGACAGTTACCTCCCAATAGGTCTTGCCTGTTACAATCTGTGTATATTTTTAAACAAATCAAGCAAATAAAAAAAAAACCTGAAGGAGACAAGGATAACAGGTGTGTGCATGAACCCGAACTCTGAATCCTCACACATTATTATTATTATTTATTTCTAAGCAGACGCCCTTATCCAGGGCAACTTACAATTGTTACAAGATATCACATTATTTTTACATACAATTACCCATTTATACAGCTGGGTTTTTACTGGAGCAATCTAGGTAAAGTTCCTTGCTCAAGGGTACAACAGCAGTGTCCTCCACTGGGGATTGAACCCATGACCCTCCGGTCAAGAGTCCAGAGCCCTGACCACAACTCCACACTGCTGCCACACATTTGAGAGTAATTGTCTGGGTGGCTTAAAATAAACTACATGAACATGTCTAACTACCTCATTCCAAATACAAGGTGATGTTGACTGATGACTGCTGATCATTGTTCATTGGGTGTGATAAAAAATTGTGACACTATTGACAGACAACCTGTCTGGATAGGTAAAAAAGCTTCTAGAAAAAACTTCTATCTCTTAATGTGTACCAAGCACACACATGATATAAACAAATATAAACAGAGGCAGTATAGAAGTGTGTCCGCCACCACACAGAAATACTGTATCGACAACTCTGCCTTGTACTCTCTCACAGTAAATTCAGCCAGACCTAAAACCATGTTAAAAACGTCACCATGGGTCAACAGCGTTATGATAGCTCAGGTTTCTCTGATCATTTAAAATGTCTGGAAGCTCTTTAAAAGGATGGTATACATGCAGCATTAGAACAATACAACTGTAATAAATGTTATAGCCAAACAAAAACTAAAATAAACAATTATTTATCTTCAACTGCATTCTCTTATTTGTTTCTGAGTATAGATGCCACTTGGACAGACTACAACAAGCTTTAGAATACCCTTTATTTTCATGGAAATGAAAAAGAAAAAAAATGATTTCCTCAGATAGCCAATACATATTCTAGTCAGTTTGTAGCAAGACACTTTTGAAGAAGTGTTATGTTGGCTTTTAATCTCTTTCAGAAAAAAAAAATATTGAGATACTATGCACTCTGTTTAAACTAACAGCCTGATTCACTTTTTTAAATCAATCAATCAATACAATAATCAATAGTAATTGCTTAATGCATTGAATGGCTCTCAGACCTGCACCTATAAGCCCCAGCTAAAGGCACCGATGGCTGTTGCCCTACAGTATATGCAAGCTATAGAGCTGTTCTTTATAATAGATACTTTGAAATGTTCTAAACAGGGCATGGTTTTCCTGATTCAGTCACCCAATCACATAAGATGATCTGCCTGTTGCGTTGCTGAGAGGTACATTTTTCAAGTCACATACTGCATTCCGTTTCATCTTTTGGTCACTCAACAGAAAAGCAGTCATCAGATCAGAGGAGCTGCTAAAATGAACAGACTCTTCTTGCTTAATGTATTGTTCTGCATCGCATGTAAGTGTGAACCTGTTTATTTATTGATGTAATCAGTAAACTACATTAAGTAGGAAACTGCTACAGAAAACCATTTTAATATGATATACATTTATTTACATACAGAAATATTTAATTTGTAATTAAAGCAAATGGTCAAACACAAAAACAGCAGCCAGCACTTTAGTAAAGTTGTATCTTGCACTTATTTTTTGCTTGTAATTTGCATACAAATAGTAGGAATCTGAATCTGCAATGACATCCAATTGTACAAAATAAAATATGTGAAACATTAAAGGGGTCTCATCCCTGTGCATGTATTATTAATGATTAAAACAGCTCCCGCTAACTCGCTAATCCGAACATACTAGGACTGGACCTTGTTTAGATTAGTGATTTGATCTCTCCTGATCACAGTCTGTGCCATGCTGGAAATATCTTGTCTACTCATTGTTTTATGTTTTTGATACATACATTTTATGAAGCTTGTTTTCTGCAGCTAATATTTCATTATTTCAATATTATAACATTTTCTGGATTAGCGAGAGTCTGCTGTATATCAGACCCTTTTTAATGAACTGAACCTGATGGTATTTTAAACAGATACCTGGGATAGCTTGATATTCAGATGGGAAGCTTGTGTGCTAATTGCCTGAAGACCCTCACAGTGATGTTTTGTAATTTACAGATGAGATTCCAGCACAGCTCATTGTCCAGCCCCGTCTCTCAGTGACATCCCAGCTTGGAGAGCCTGTGACCCTGCAGTGCTCTACATCGCGTACTCAGCACCATGCTTTGGTTTGGTTCAAGCAAGTCATTGGACAACCTCCTAGGTCTATAGGCCTACGGAAAGTTTCTGAACAATCAGAGCCTACATTTTATGAAGAATTTGATAATAAATCACGTTTCCAAATTCTAACAAACGAGATCAGTTTTAACCTCACAATTCTAAAGACGGAATCGTCGGATATGGCTGTTTATTACTGCGCAGCACTGAAAGACAATCAAGTGTTTTTTGGGAATGGAACTACACTGTTGATTAAAGGTAAACTCAAAGGTTTATTAAAATGGTTTATTTCTTGGGATGGGAGTAAAAACTGAAATATGTCTTATCTGCACTTATCACAGTCAATGCATGCCATATACTGTATATTATCATTTCTCTTAAAAAAGACATAATGACATTTAATTTAAGAATGAGAGGAGGCCATTTGGCTCAAAATATTATTATAAAAATAGAAAATAAAGTGTGGACAACAGCAGTAAATGCAGCCAGGACAAGATACTGAAGTTAGAGAGTTACAGCAGGCACTAAATGACTTGAAAAATTCAAATTGAGCATTTTGTAATTACTTTATAGCATGAACCTTTATACTAGTAATGTGTCATGTGGATGTTGCTGTAAGCGTCTGTTCCTTGTTAATAATGATCACAATATTTAATAACATATTCATAAATGTTTTATAAATGGATCCCTAAACTAAAGTGCAGTCAAACTAAAGTTCAATTCCCTGTCTGTGGATCTTGTCCCTACTGTTGTCTCAGACATCTTTCAATACAAAGAATATCCAATAGCAGCCAGACCTTCAAGAGAATATTCTATCCTGGGTAATGTTAAATGTAATAATTGCTATTATTAAACAATATTCAGGGGTTTGTGCTCAGCATTGCATTGAAACAGTCTGGATGGTGATCTTGTTATGGCAGCAATGCTCCATCCGTTACCATTCTAGTGTTCTTGGACATGGGCTTGAATCCCTCATTTTATACAGTAAACTGATCAGAACTAATCTATATGATTATTTAAATGAGCTAATCTTCAATTAACACCTTCAGTTGCAAAAAACCCTGTAACCGTCTTACATAAATGTGGTGAACTTAAAATATAACCTTAAACATTCTTTATTGTATAAACTTTGTTTTGAAGTGCTAAGATTTTATATATATATATATTTGTTTAAAACAAAATGTTAAATGCCTTTAAAACAATCACAAATATAAAGTTTAAAAAATAATATGATATTGCACATAGAAACTGAACACATACAAAATGTAGTAAATAACCAAACAAAGAACACATGCCTGTGCTTCAATATGAAATCACATTACACATAACAAAGCACCTTCAGTTTCTTTGTGGAAAAAAACTTGCACAAAAAGAACTAAGATTCTAATACAGTTATACTAGATTTACAGATATGCCCCAATAGAGTATTGAATATTATAGCATTTTAGTATTAACTACAAAAGACAATTACAGTACATGTTTACAGCAAGCATACAATAATATTAGACCTCCATGCTTCATACATGTCACAGGTGAATAACCTTTCCATGTTCAAAACTGACTGCACAAGAACATGAAACAAATCATAGAAATGTAACTTGTGAACAATCCATACTGGTATTATTGTATCATTTTCTTATAAGGATCATTATACAGTAAACAGCGTGATTGCCTGGTTGCTATCGGCATGATTGAAATACTTTCTTATTAGGATCATTATACAGTTAACAGTGTGTTTCAGTCTTACTTTTATTATTTGTTTATTTAGCAGACGCCTTTATCCAAGGCGACTTACAGAGACTCAGGTGTGTGAACTATGCATCAGCTGCAGAGTCACTTACAATTACGTCTCACCCGAAAGACGGAGCACAAGGAGGTTAAGTGACTTGCTCAGGGTCACACAATGAGTCAGTGGCTGAGGTGGGATTTGAACCGGGGACCTCCTGGTTACAAGCCCTTTTCTTTAACCACTGGACCACACAGCCTCCTCAATACACCCTTACTTAATACACACTGGGCTTGCCTTCCACATAGAATTAAATTTTGTGGTGAAAAATATTTTTATAGGTATTTATCAATCCCAATTGTGATGATTAAGAAGATCCAAACATTTATTTAATTATCTTTGTTTTTATGGAGATAGTCGTTATTTATTTGAATTAACAAATGGGTTGAATGGTTTGTGTATGTGGGCCATGGGTCTCATAAAGACTGACTGAAATGTTAATATGTAAAAATAAATATTCTTGAACACCTTCCTTGCTGTGTTTAGGTATTGAATCCAGAGGAAGGATTATTCAGCCACGTATCTCTGAATCGCTGCAGTCTTACTATTGTGCAGAGGTGACATGTGGGGAGGACATTACTGGAAACGGAGCCAAGAAGAACAATAAGGGTAAGATTTTGTTTTTTCTTGCACACTGCCATGCAAAAATAAAACAATGCTTATAAAAAAATAAACATTAACAAATCAATGCAGAAAGATTAGAAACACAGGTATAATTTCATTCTCCGGGAAAAGCATTTCAAATGTGTCTCACAGCATTTTCAAATCTTGCTGCATGCACCTGCAAAATGAAGTGTACATTTCAAATGTATTAAACACCTTGCAAAATACAATACTCACATCCACATCAAACAAAATGTTTAACTCTTTAACTTAAATACAATCTGCTAAACTTTAAACACATGTGTCATTGTTAATTGACACTAGGTTTAAAAATTATTGGGCAAATACATAATGTTATTTACATTTTAAATAGTGCACAGATAGGTTTGTTGATTGTTTGAGTAGTATTGTTCCTTAGGATAACAAAGTTCTGAGCTCAAGTCATGTGATTTCATAAAAACACCAGGTGCTCAGTGTTTGTTATTTGACTTGCGTTAAAATTGCCAAAATGAGTTGATCAAAAATCTGCATAAATAGCCATTCGAAAAGACATGATTTTAATTAACGTAAGAACAGCGAAAGATATGACCATGCCCCGCTTGAGTAATGAAGATCGCCTGGTTGCTATCGGCATGATTGAAGATGGTCTGTCTGTGAGAGAAGTTGCCCGGAGGATAAGATGCTCTGCTTCAACAATCAGCAGACTGTCCAGAAAAAACAGGAAACTGGCTCTGTGAGGGGCAGGCCTTGTCCTGGAAGGCAGAGGGTCACCACACTCGCCCAGGACTGTTATGCTGACTATTGCATTGTTGAAGCCAACCGATGGGGCAGTGGAAGTGTGATAATGTGGGGAGGAATCTCCTTTAACACAAGAACGCCTTTTGTGTAGATTGAGGGCAACCTTACTACTCAGTGATACATTGACAAAGTCCTTGAGGCAACAGTTTTTCCATTCCTGCAAGCCAATCCGGATCAGGTCATACCCAACACTAACTTTGTAATGTTTCCATTTTGACAGTGTGTCACATTTCATAGTGAAAACTTATGATTCTTTGAGCTGTATTTTTGTTCACATTTTCTGTGACTTTGTTTGATATCTATGTTTAAAATATTTAATTAAATCCATTAGACCTGAGTGTTGCTTTTCTTTTGTGCATCAGTATATATATATATATATATATATATACTGTAAAAACCGGTGTGTAAGTCACACCAGTGTATAAGTCGCCCCCCCCCCCCCTTTTTAAGACAACAATTTCAGGAAAATGCCTATAGGTCACATCGATGTTTAAATAGAAAGTTAGTCACTGAACCGTGTAACGGAGCAAAGCACAAAAAATGAATTCGAGTTTTTTGGTGTTTTTTTATGTTCTGACGGCTCACTGGACAGAAAGACGCTTACTTCTCTACTGTCAAAGTGAGTTCCAGTATCACACACGAGTACATCTAGTCTGCTGCGTGCTGAACATGCCTTCACTTCTCAAAATACACTAGCAGCTCTTCTGCTACAGACAGTAGTATGTAAAGCTGACCAATTTTTCTTGTTAGTTTGCAGTTTTTGGATATGATGACAACGTTTATTTTATGTCTCTGCACAATGAACAATTCTTTTCCTAGAAGTGCTTACTGTAGCTACATACTTATAATTTTATTTAAAAAAACTAATTTATTTCAGTCCACAATCACATTTAATAATAGATATCCTATTTATTCGGTTTTCTGATCTCTGTGTGCTGCTGATCAAGCTTGAACCGCACATTTTATGTGTTGTTTGTATTTGTAATTTCTAAATTATTGTTCCTAGTAAATTTTGGTACATTGCCTGGTTAAATAAATACATAAATAAATACATTTTAAACGATTTTATTTACAATTAAGGATAATAATAATAATAATAATAATAATAATAATAATAATAATAGCATCCGTAATAAAACAAAATTAATTTAGATGTATGTAGTAGTTGTATATATATATATATATATATATATATATATATATATATATATATATATATATATATATATATATTACTTAATTTATATTTTTAAAACCCCAAAATCTTTTCATGTTCAGGGTGGTCTTGTGAATGCTCCCATCGCAATGCAGAAAATTCACTTTACCAGAAGCCAATCTAAAGAAGATCTGCTTTTGTACTTTTGAAATGTAAATAAATAAATAAAACGGATGGTTTGATAATTGTATTTAAAAGCATAAGCATGCAATGTATTTATTACTGCATTAACGTTTTGGTTTTTTTTCCAAAGTAATCTAGTTTAACACATTTGGGGCTTCCCCAGGAATAATTCAAACTCAGATCTGTAATTCAAAGCAATCTCACTTTGACATCAAAGGATGGTCGTATCTTCTGGCATTGGATATTCTTCATCAGATCAACCTTAGATAAAGTGAATTTTCTGCATCACGATGCAGGCATTCGCAAAACAACCCCAAGCTGAACACGAAAAGATTTCGGGGTTCTAAAAATGCAAATAACCCTAACATATGCATTGTGCTTGCAGTACACATTTCTTCGTAATATACAAAGTTACAGAAAAAGAATTAGGTAAAATTAAAAGGGCTGCTGTTACTGTTGTATATAGTGAAATGGAAGAAACATGTAATAAATGTAGATTATTGATGTTATGAATGTTATCTCTAACCAGCAGGAGATGAGTCCCTTTTTACTCCTCCTGTCATTGTGTTGGGCGTGACAAACATTGTGCTGCTGATTTCAATGACTGTGCTTGTGTGCCTGCGCATCAAGGAAGGGAAATGTAAGAGCTGTTCAGGTGAGCTGATTCAAGTGTATTTAAAGTTATATTCCATTACGTGTTTAGCCAGCATTTAATATCTCCATGTGGAGCTTTTAAGCTAACATACTGACAGTGAAGTGCAGGGCTGTTTACAAACAGAAACTTGGTGTACTTCCAATAATAGGGACACAGACTGGATTCATTCTTTTATTCTCATTGCTCATAGCTGGGAGCTCATAACAAACACCAAGCCTCAGGAAAACCTCCTGATGATCTGCACTTTTACTTGTTTCCATGTGCAAGTGAACATTGTGATAAGATCATGGTGGGGATTGTGTACTGGAATGGCATGATCATCATTACTTCAACATTAATAAGAGGCACAATACAAAAACTAATACATGAATGAATCTCTCTCTCTCTCTCTGTCTCTCTCTCTCTCTCTCTCTCTCTCTCTCTCTCTCTCTCGTACATGCTTAACAGATCAGACCGTAGAAGACCACACAAATGCTGACTCAGCAAATGATCAGGTACATTTATTCATCTTGGTAATAAAAAAGTATTGACAATCCATTAAAAAAACATTAATAATAGTACAAAACAGTGTCAAATACAACAGTTCCATAATGGCCTCTTTTGCAGAATCAGCAAATGCTGGATTACGCTGCGTTGGATTTCAATCAGAGAAGAAATAAACCTGGAAAAAAGAAGAGAGCCATGAATAAAGAAAGTGTGTACGCTGAAGTGCGAGTGCAGCAGCGGGAATAACAATTCTGTCCACACTGTTTCCAAACACAGGCTACTTTAACACTCAAGCTGCAGTTATAATGCCATTCCAAGGTTAAAGCATTTCATATGCTCTGTGTTTTATCTATGAAGATAAACTGTGGGTATATTGTGTGTTATATTGGGTTGATTAAACAATGGGGACAGTGTAGGAATTTACAGTTAAAAGTGCTGTCCTGCACAAAATAACAGCATTTGCTGAATATCTTCAATTGGGAGCTGGAGTATTTAAAATTGCTGCAGTTTGTATCATTTGAGTAGACCTCCACGCACAGATAGCTCAGCAATACTGTACTAGCATCTCATCTGAATAGACCTCCATGCACAGATAGCTCAACAATACTTTACTAGCATCTCATTTGAATAGACCTCCATGCACAGATAGCTCAGCAATACTGTACTGGCATCTCATTTGAATAGACCTCCAGTGCACAGATAGCTCAACAATACTGTACTGGCATCTCATTTGAATAGACCTCCATGCACAGATAGCTCAACAATACTGTACTGCCATTTCATTTGAATAGACCTCCATGCACAGATAGCTCAACAATACTGGACTGCCATCTCATTTGAATAGACCTCCATGCACAGATAGCTCAACAATACTGTACTAGCATCTCATTTGAATAGACCTCCATGCACAGATAGCTCAACAATACTGTACTGGCATCTCATCTGAATAGACCTCCATACACAGATAGCTCAACAATACTGTACTGGCAACTCATTTGAATAGACCTCCATACACAGATAGCTCAACAATACTGTACTGCCATTTCATTTGAATAGACCTCCATGCACAGATAGCTCAACAATACTGGACTGGCATCTCATTTGTATAGACCTCCATGCACAGATAGCTCAACAATACTGGACTGCGATCTCATTTGCTCTCAGGAAACTGCCTGTGTTCAGCTGTTTAAATGTTTGTTCATCAAAGTCAGGCTGGGTTAGAGGTCTTAAATGTTGAACATTTACATGCAACACATTCAATAGATACTGTTATTAAATGAATGCCTTTTTTTGTTCTATTTCCATTGTGTGTATTGCATTCCATATTTCATATTGTTAGAACATTGTTTAATTTGGCTCCATATCAATGATCATGTTTTATATATATTTGCAACTGCATGGGAAGCATGTGATTCGTGTAAATGAGTCGACTTTGACACAATATCATTTTTCAATATCAATGTCATTTTTTTTTTCAGTAGGTGTTTTGTTTAATATGGTTTAACTACAGTTTGGTTGTATGTAGTTTTATCATTAAGGGCTAGTTTCAAATATGCTGATAGGCGCTAATCATGGACTGCCTAATGTTATTGTAGGTAAGGTAGACCAGGATTAGTGCTAATCGGGGTCTGTGAAGCCAGTCAGAAGTGATCATTATATTTGCATATGCTTTTCAAACATTATTAGTCCAGTCAGAGGGATCAGAATATCAATAGGTAATGTGTCTATGGTCTTTTGTCTGTCTGCAAGTGTCATAAACTGGTTACACATTCTAATACATCTCTACAGAATACATTCTCAACACATCTGTCTGTATTTTGAATGAGGGCTCCAATAAATACATTTAAAATTATACAATGTATGCAACTCATTTTTAATGTAATATGAATTGAATGTTATTATTTGCCAGTGTCTGTGTGTAGGAGGGCTACATACCGGTATAATACAATACAGTGCTCACCCCAGCCATGCCCATGCTGCTGAGAACTGGTTCTGTGGTATAAAGAGCTCCTTACAAGGGGAGCTCTGTGCAGAGTAGCTGTAGAGTGTGTTGTGCAGCTCTGAAATGTAAGGCTTGTGCAGACAGCACTCTTTCTTCTCAATTCTGCATGCTTCAAAAGTGTGCCACTCGCCTAAATACTGGCTGATTATTCATTCTGTTAAATAATTATTTTGAAATGTTACTGCACAAGACAGAATGTTGTCCAGCCTGGTTTTACATTTTGTTTTTACGTTAGCTTACTGTTGGGCTGCCTCAACCGCTGCTGCTGTGGAATTATTTGTGTTTATTTTATTTTTTTTAAACCGATATTGTCCAGTTCTGAACACACACATTCACTGCAGTCTGGTTTGTAGAAGATAAAACCGCATGATTAAAATAAAACCTTTTTTTTATTTTTTGTATAAACATATACTGATATGCGGTTGACCTGCAGTCATTTTCCACATGCCTTACCAATCATCAGTTAGCATTAAGACATGTGATACGCAGCAGTACACCCATATAGACAGCAGACTATTAGTTCACACCTACTTTCAATAGAAGACGTGAGAAAATATAAAGTGTTTTTCCATTTGTATGTGGTTAAAAAAAGTTGCACCGCATACAGTAAAAACACACAAGCACAACGCTAGCCTGGTATGAGTGTATACACGTTATTTATTTTACTCAGTGATTCTTTTTTATATTTATTTTAATGATTCCCTGCTTGAATAATTTTAAGACATGTACTGATTTACATATTAGCCACCATTCAAAGACTGTTACCATAATTGTCTCGAATTACGGTGTATTTATACAGTAGTTATTTAGTAAGTACACACTTACTTACTTACACATAATGACAATCTTTTTTTATGATATAACCATATCCCTAACACAAAACAAAACTATAAACCTAACCCTAACCCCCTCACCCTAACTCTAAACATAACCCTAACCCCCTCACCCTAACTCTAAACCTAACCCTAACCCCCTCACCCTAACTATAAACCTAACCCATCCCCCCCTCACCCTAACTATAAACCTAACCCTAACCCCCCTCACCCTAACTCTAAACCTAACCCTAACCCCCTCACCCTAACTCTGAACCTAACCCTAACCCCCCTCACCCTAACTCTAAACCTAACCCCCTCACCCTAACTATAAACCTAACCCTAACCCCCCCTCACTCTAACTATAAACCTAACCCTAACCCCCCCGCACCCTACCACCACCCCACATAAATATAGACAGCACTGCTAGTCCTTTGTACTTTCACACAGTAAATTCAGCCTGACCCAAACCCACGTCTCCATCCATGTCTTTTGCATCATCACTGTGATGGCTCAGGCCTCTCTGTTTTTTAATGGTATGGAGGAGATTAAAAAGGTGGTATAAATTCAACATTAGAACCACACATTGCAGTCCTGTAACTGATTTCTATTGAAACAATAGAAAGATCCATTGACCAATACAAAATTCAGTATGAAATATGAACCATGAAGTACCAATGCTTCAAAAGGTCTTTCCAACAAAAAAGAAGAATTGTTTACCAATATGAGACACTAACCCCCTTGGGAGAAGTATCACTTTCTTTTGTTTTTTCTTAGGCACCAGTGATTTATGAAAGTCCTGTTTTATCAGATGCTCTTACTGGTTCTTGTAAAATTGCCAAAAGTGTTCTGTACCTGGACCTGCTTCCATTGCCAGTGCAGAGACTTTGATAATTAAAAAAAAAAATTTTCTCAGGTAGCCAATACACATTATAGTCAGACTATAGCAAAATCATTTTGAAGAATCAAACCCTTTTATTCATGCACTCTCTTTAGACTTACAGCCTGATTTACGTTTTAAAATATATAAATACAATAAATAAATAAATACAATGACCAATAGTAATTGCTTAATGCATTGAATGGTTGTGAGACCTGCACACAGAACCCCCAGCTAAGTTCTAAAAGGCAGGCAGGCTAAAATATGCAGGTTATAGATGTTTTCTTTTTAATAGATACAGTACTTTAAAATTTTGTAAACAGGGCATGGTTTTCCTGATTCAGTACATCCAATCACATAAGATGACCTGCCTGTTGCATTGCTGAGAGGTACATGTTTCAAGTCACATATTGCATTCTGTTTCATCTTTTGGTCACTCAACAGAAAAGCAGTCATCAGATCAGAGGAGCTGCTAAAATGAACAGACTCTTCTTGCTTAATGTATTGTTCTGCATCGCATGTAAGTGTGAACCTGTTTATTTATTAATGTAATCAGTAAACTACATCAAGTAGAAAACTGCTACAGAAAACCATTTAAATATCATATACATTTATTTTCCTACAGAAATATTTAATTTGTAACTTAAGCAAATTTGTAACTTAAACAATTTAATTTGTAACTTAAGCAAATGGTCAGACATAAAAACAGCAGCCAGTAGAAAACTTTAGTAAAGTTTTATCTTGCATTTATTTTTTGCTTCTAATTTGCATAGAAATAGAAGGAATCTGAATCTGCACTGACACCCAATTGTACAAAATCAAATATGTGAAACATTAAAGGGGTCTCATCCCTGTGCTTGTATTATTAATAATTAAAACAGCTCCCGCTAACTCGCTAATCCAAACATACTAGGACTGGACCTTGTTTAGATTAGTGATTTGATTAGTCCTGATCACAGTCTGTGCCATGCTAGAAATACCTTGTCTAGTCATTGGTTTATGTTTTTGATACTTACAGTTTATTTTATGAAGCTTGTTTTTTGCAGCTAATATTACTTTCTTTCAATATTATAGCACGTTCTGGATTAGCGAGAGTCTGCTGTATATCAGACCCTTTTTAATGAACTGAAACCGATGGTATTTTAAACAGATACCTGGGATAGCTTGATATTCAGATGGGAAGCTTATGTGCCTGAAGACCCTCACAGTCATGTTTTGTAATTCACAGATGAGATTCCACCACAGCACATTGTCCATAGTTTATCAGTGACAGTCCAGCTTGGAGAGTCTGTGACCCTGGAGTGCCCTGTATTGCACACTCGTCAAATTACTTTGGCTTGGTTCAAGGAAGTCACTGGACAGCCTCCTGTGTATATAGTAAAATATGATGGACAATCAAAGCCTGTCTTTTTGGATGAATTTAATGATAAATCCCGTTTCAAAATGCAAAACATTGAGAGCAGTTTTAACCTCACAATTCTAAAGACGGAATCATCGGATATGGCTGTTTATTACTGCGCAGCACTGGAAGGCAGTCGTGTGCTTTTTGGGACAGGGACTGTACTGTTGCTTAAAGGTAAACTCAAAGGTTAATTAAAATATATTTTGAATGTTCCTTTAAAATGTTTCTTGGGATGGGAGTAAAAACTGAAATGTGTTTTATCTGAACTTCTCACAGTCAATGCATGCCATGTTTATTATCATTTCTCTCAAGAAAATACATACAAACATTTAATTTAAGAATGAGAGGAGAGGCATTTAGCTAAAAATATGATTATAAAAAGACCTTAGAGAAAAAAGTGTGGACAACAGCAGCAAATGCATTGTATCGAAACAGTCTGGTTGGTGATCTTGTTGTGGCCAGCAATGCTCCATCCGTTACCATTCTAGTAAACTGATCAAAATTCATCTTTATAATTATTCAGATCAGCTAATCTCCAATTAACCCCTTTATCAGCAGCAAAAAACCCTACATGAAAATGGTTATCTTAAGTATATATATTTAAACATTCTTTATCGTATAAACTTTGATTTGAAGTCCTAAGGTTTTTTTTTTCTTTTAAATGATATATATATATATATATATATATATATATATATATATATATATATATATATATATATATATATATATATACTGCTATACGAAAATCTTAGACATGTTGCACTTTTCTACTCTGATGCATTATGAACAACAACAATTTACTCTAATCCTCCACTAGTGTTTTCTAATATCATAACAGCCTTGAATTTTATAAAGAAGGAAAAACACTGAGTGAAATAGCTCGCATCACTCGATTTTCAAGGTGTGGTCTCTGAAGCATAATCAGCAAGTACAGAGAAACATCATCTGTATTGACAAACCAAGGACAAAGGTGAGAAAAATTTGAACATAATATCCTTAAGGAATAGAAAGAAGACAAGCATTGAATTGACAACAGAACTGGCAGAAGGCACAGGTGTCATTGTCCATCCATCAAAAGTACAAAGGTCACTCTTGAAATCAGAACTTAAAGGATCTGTTGCAGTAAAAATACCTCTCTTAAGAAAGGGGAACAAAACTAAAAGGCTATAATATGCACAAGAACACAGAAATTGGACTATGGAACAATGGTCAAAGGTGCTTTGGACTGTTGATGGATGGACAACGACACCTGTGCCTTGTGGTTAATTCAACGCTTGTCTTCTTTCTATTCCTTAAGGATATTAGCAATTTATTTTTTTGAGATTTAAAAATATATATTCCTGGGTACTTTCCTTGGTGTGTTTAGGTATTGAATCCAGAGGTTCCTATCAGAATCAGCCTCCGAATATCTCTGAATCAGTGCAGACTAACTGTTGTGCAGTGGCGACATGTGGGGAGGACATTATTGGAAATGGGACCAAGGAGGCCAAAACGGGTGAGCTTTTGTTTTTTCTTGCACACTGCCATGTTATAAAACCCCACTGCTAATAAAATAAACAAATAAACATTAAACAATCAATGCAGAAAGATTAGAAACCATAATTCCATTCTCCGGGAAAAGCATTTCAGATGTGTCACACACAATTTTCAAATCTTGCTTACAGCTGCAAAATGAAGTGTACATTTCAAATGTATTAAACACTTTGCAAAATACAATACTCACATCACACATCAAACAAAATGTTTAACTCTTTAACTTAAATACAATCTGCTAAACTTTAAACACATGTGCCATTGTTAATTGACACTAGGTTTAAAAATTAATGTTTATTATTTTTAAGCTTTAAAAAAAAATATATATATATATATATATATATATATATATATATATATATATATATTATTAGTGATGAGCGGGTCGGGCGGGTTTTGAGTAAAATAGTAAGCTGAGTTGAGTAAAGTAAGCTTTGGGTCGGGTTGGGTGCAGGTCAGTATTAATTTGCAACTATTTCTGATGTCATCTATAAAAAAATGTTGACAATTTAATTTTGAAATAACGAATTACACTATATATTTCTAATTATTGTAATAATAATATCAATCATATTTTTCCTTCTACTGGCTTAAATTGCTATCCGTAGTTCTGTGATTAATGGTGTTTGTGCATGTGCGGTAATCAGGAACTAGGAATGAGCTAACTTCCAGGCGGTGTATTCAACACACTTTAACCTTGTTAAGTAAAAAAAAACATATACAAATTCCTTACTAAAACAATGGCTTCTGAGATTAAAAACATCCGTAAAAAATATTGCGCTCTAGAGCACTTAAAACTAGCCCGGGAGAGACACATAAATCTGAAGTGTGGAGCATAATCAACACGGAAAACGAGGAGTACAAAGCAAGCCCAGGAGAGACACATAAATCTGAAGTGTGGAGCATAATCAACGCGGAAAACGAGGAGTACAAAGCTAGCCCGGGAGAGACACATAAATCTGAAGTGTGGAGCATAATCAACGCGGAAAACGAGGAGTACAAAGCTAGCCCGGGAGAGACACATAAATCTGAAGTGTGGAGCATAATCAACGCGGAAAACGAGGAGTACAAAGCTAGCCCGGGAGAGACACATAAATCTGAAGTGTGGAGCATAATCAACGCGGAAAACGAGGAGTACAAAGCTAGCCCGGGTGAGACACATAAATCTGAAGTGTGGAGCATAATCAACGCGGAAAACGAGGAGTACAAAGCTAGCCCGGGAGAGACGCATGAATCTGAAGTGTGGAGCATAATCAACGCGGAAAACGAGGAGTACAAAGCTAGCCCGGGAGAGACACATAAATCTGAAGTGTGGAGCATAATCAACGCGGAAAACGAGGAGTACAAAGCTAGCCTGGTAGAGACACATAAATCTGAAGTGTGGAGCATAATCAACGTGGAAAACGAGGAGTACAAAGCTAGCCCGGGAGAGACACATAAATCTGAAGTGTGGAGCATAATCAACGCGGAAAACGAGGAGTACAAAGCTAGCCCGGGAGAGACACATAAATCTGAAGTGTGGAGCATAATCAACGTGGAAAACAATGAGTACAAAGCTAGCCCGGGATAGACACATAAATCTGAAGTGTGGAGCATAATCAACGCGGAAAACGATGAGCACAAAGCTAGCCCGGGAGAGACACATAAATCTGAAGTGTGGAGCATAATCAACGCGGAAAACGAGGAGTACAAAGCTAGCCCGGGATAGACACATAAATCTGAAGTGTGGAGCATAATCAACGTGGAAAACAATGAGTACAAAGCTAGCCCGGGATAGACACATAAATCTGAAGTGTGGAGCATAATCAACGCGGAAAACGAGGAGTACAAAGCTAGCCCGGGAGAGACACATAAATCTGAAGTGTGGAGCATAATCAACGCGGAAAACGATGAGCACAAAGTTAGCCCGGGAGAGACACATAAATCTGAAGTGTGGAGCATAATCAACGTGGAAAACAATGAGTACAAAGCTAGCCCGGGAGAGACACATAAATCTGAAGTGTGGAGCATAATCAACACGGAAAACGAGGAGTACAAAACTAGCCTGGGAGAGACACATAAATCTGAAGTGTGGAGCATAATCAACGCGGAAAACGAGGAGTACAAAGCTAGCCCGGGAGAGACACATAAATCTGAAGTGTGGAGCATAATCAACACGGAAAACGAGGAGTACAAAACTAGCCCGGGAGAGACACATAAATCTGAAGTGTGGAGCATAATCAACGCGGAAAACGATGAGTACAAAGCTAGCCCGGGAGAGACACATAAATCTGAAGTGTGGAGCATAATCAACGCGGAAAACGAGGAGTACAAAGCTAGCCCGGGAGAGACACATAAATCTGAAGTGTGGAGCATAATCAACGCGGAAAACGATGAGTACAAAGCTAGCCCGGGAGAGACACATAAATCTGAAGTGTGGAGCATAATCAACGCGGAAAACAAGGAGTACAAAGCTAGCCCGGGAGAGACACATAAATCTGAAGTGTGGAGCATAATCAACGCGGAAAACGATGAGTACAAAGCTAGCCCGGGAGAGACACATAAATCTGAAGTGTGGAGCATAATCAACGCGGAAAACAATGAGTACAAAGCTAGCCCGGGAGAGACACATAAATCTGAAGTGTGGAGCATAATCAACACGGAAAACGAGGAGTACAAAGCTAGCCCGGGAGAGACACATAAATCTGAAGTGTGGAGCATAATCAACACGGAAAACGATGAGCACAAAGCTAGCCCGGGAGAGACACATAAATCTGAAGTGTGGAGCATAATCAACGTGGAAAACAATGAGTACAAAGCTAGCCCGGGAGAGACACATAAATCTGAAGTGTGGAGCATAATCAACACGGAAAACGAGGAGTACAAAACTAGCCTGGGAGATACACATAAATCTGAAGTGTGGAGCATAATCAACGCGGAAAACGAGGAGTACAAAGCTAGCCCGGGAGAGACACATAAATCTGAAGTGTGGAGCATAATCAACGCGGAAAACGAGGAGTACAAAGCTAGCCCGGGAGAGACACATAAATCTGAAGTGTGGAGCATAATCAACACGGAAAACGAGGAGTACAAAACTAGCCCGGGAGAGACACATAAATCTGAAGTGTGGAGCATAATCAACGCGGAAAACGATGAGTACAAAGCTAGCCCGGGAGAGACACATAAATCTGAAGTGTGGAGCATAATCAACGCGGAAAACGAGGAGTACAAAGCTAGCCCGGGAGAGACACATAAATCTGAAGTGTGGAGCATAATCAACACGGAAAACGAGGAGTACAAAACTAGCCCGGGAGAGACACATAAATCTGAAGTGTGGAGCATAATCAACGCGGAAAACGAGGAGTACAAAGCTAGCCCGGGAGAGACACATAAATCTGAAGTGTGGAGCATAATCAACGCGGAAAACAAGGAGTACAAAGCTAGCCCGGGAGAGACACATAAATCTGAAGTGTGGAGCATAATCAACGCGGAAAACAAGGAGTACAAAGCTAGCCCGGGAGAGACACATAAATCTGAAGTGTGGAGCATAATCAACGCGGAAAACAATGATTACAAAGCTAGCCCGGGAGAGACACATAAATCTGAAGTGTGGAGCATAATCAACGCGGAAAACGATGAGTACAAAGCTTTGTTGTGTGCTTCATTGTGATACCCGTTATAAGAATGATGTCGGCATGTTTGTGGACTTTAAGGAATCAGCAGTGGTAGGGCAACCAAAATAATGTACTTTCATGAACATGGATTAAAGATTAAATGTTGAACATTATTTTGGGATTCGTTATCTTCATTTTATATGGAAAGATAAGCCTGTGTATTTTTTAAATATATTTTACACATGTAAATACATGATAGTTGTGTCAGCTGTCGGGTCGGGTTCAGATGAATATCAATATAACTTCAGTTGGGTCAGGTCGGATGCAGGTCAAGGTTTAACGGGTTCGGGTCGGGTTCAGGTCAAAATATGACTGACCTGTTCATCACTAATATATATATAAATATTAGTGTTAGGCAATGCATATATTATTATGTGCATCAAACTACACTCACACTGTAGAACATATCATTTGGAAATGTGAATAACTACTAAATACAATGCATGTTTTTTACACTTCATGTAATGTAAAAATTCCTATGACTGTGAACCTTTATGTGACTTACTTTGCATCATCAGACTTGCAGAGAAAAAAAATAACTATTTCCATCACCGTCAGGTGTATGTGAACCTTGTATGGCATCACACTTGTACACTGTGTTAAAAAAAAAGGTGGATGGAACATTGCCATTATCCAATAGAATGAATACATGGGCTCTCCTCCTTTGCTGTGCTTCTGGTTTCCACACTGAGATGGAAAAGCTGATCCGATGTGTGCAATGAATACCAATAGCTCCTCATATTGTATGTGGTCAAGACTAGTTTGAAATTCACTGGCCTGGTACCTGTATGATAGATGATGTCTAGCATCATCTATGAAGATGTTTTGAACAATGTCCACGTCCAACAATGCATTCACCTGGCTGTCCCTGCTCTCAACAAATACTGATGTTTGTTAAGTATTGCAAATTACATTTCTACATGTATGCAGAGTGTAGAATGTTTATTCAAATAATTGAGTGTCAGCAACTGCAAATTATATGTACATTTTTAAGATGAATCACTAACATAACAAACGTGTGTGTTAGCAATGGAATTCTGTATGGGGAATTAAGAAATGAGCGTGGAGCATATGAATAGTTTTGCATTTGTGTTAACAGTTTCCTTGTTTTTCTTATAAAAAACAATATATTTGTCCAAATTTAAATCAGATACAAAACAGTGAATATTTGGTGAGTATATTATACAAAAGCAATTTCTAGTCAAAGTAAAAGTGTTGTTTAGTATGTCTATAAATAGTAATACAATATGACCCCATCAGCTTGGGGTTCATTTACATTTTTAGAACCCCGAAATCCTTCAGTGTTCGGCTTGAGGTTCTCTTGTGAATGACCCAATCGCAATGCAGAACATTCTCTTTACCCAAAGCCATTGTTCCTGCTGCATTAACATTTAATATGCCTGTCATTTACATTTCAGATTATAACCAGAACATGCACATACTTGTGATTCTCTCATTTGCAAGGAGTGGATGTCTTGTCATTGCAATCCTAATAATTATAATGTTCTTAAGAAGAAAATAACCAAGAAGTAAGTATGAGGAAAGATGAGATTCTGGCCTGAAGCCCCCAAAAAGGAACATTTTCACCAATAAAGAAGCTTATTCAATGCTTATAGATATTTTAGTTTTGCTATTTGCAATGGTAGGAATTGTCCAGATGTCCTGAATTTCCAGACCACAAACTGAAGCAAAGAAATGAACAAGGACAAAGATTAAGGATTTCATTACTGTGGAGTTATTCCACTGAGCTGCAGTATTGTCATCATAGTAAATATGGCTAATTCTACCTGCTTTGCAAAGCAATCTGTTTAAACTGCTTCACAATTATGAACATTGTATTTTGTTTTTCCTAAGCAGATAAGAACTATGTCTGTAACCACAATTGTATCTTTAGTTCAGTAAATGCACAATAAATCACAATGCATTCCTACAATACACCATTTGTTTGTTCATTGATTTTTATTTTTTTAATTAAAAATGTTGCAAAAAGCAGGGCATAGAAAGGTGAACTGCCCTAGCTCACACTCTGATGATAATAAAAAGGTGAACTGCCCTAGCTCAAACTCTGATGATACAAGCTGTAAAGACTAAAACAAGATGTTTTGTTTGGCACACACTATTTTAGTGAGGGCTCATGGGATAGGAACAGTAGTGTAATAATATATGCTCTTCACACAGCACCACACTTCCCCTTTACATTAGACAGCTCTGACTGCAGTCCAGCTTTTACAGTCTTGAAACACTGTTTCTTCCTGTCATCGACTCATTTCCTGTGTGGTAGGTCACATGGTTTGATTTCAGCCAGTAAAGTGAAGCTCAGCTAGAGTGTTGTCTTGCAAATATCTGGGAGTACAGAGGCCACTTTTCCAGACAACAACAAGCTCCAACAATGGCCGTTAGTGCCTCCTTGATAACAAGAACTACCAGACCAGAAGGATCAAAGGGTTAGGCTGGATACCCTGTCCAACCCATTAAGAGCATAGCTTATAGGCTGTGCTCCAAGAAACTACAATTGTGACCCTGTTTACAGACAACTTGCCTGGATCACATTGATTAGTAACTAGACCTATCTTAGGTAAAAAGCTTCTGGAAAAGCTTCTATTTCTTAATGCGTACGAAGCACACAACATGATTTAAATATCTACAGTAAGTAGAGGTTTTATGCAAGTCTATCAACCACCACACATAAATACTTCATAGACAACTCTGCTTTGAACTTGTACTACACACAGATGACAGCTCCCGTCTCTCTGGTCATTTCAAATGGCAGGAAGCTCTTCAAAAAGGGTGGTATACATGCAGCATTAGAACAGCACAACTGGAATAAACCACTAGGAAAACCTTATATTTAATGTGTACCTATATATATATATATATATATATATATATATATATATATATATATATATATATATATATATATATATAACATTTAAGTGGAGACAGTATACACATAAATATAGACAGCACTGCTAGTCCTTTGTACTTTCACACAGTAAATTCAGCCTGACCCAAACCCACGTCTCCATCTCTGTCTTTTGCATCATCATTGTGATGGCTCAGGCCTCTCTGTTTTTTAATGGTATGGAGGAGATTAAAAAGGTGGTATAAATACAACATTAGAAACACACATTGCAGTCCTGTAACTGATTGGTATTGAAAACAACATAGAAAGATCCATTGACCAATACAAAATTCAATATGAAATATTAACCATAAAGTATCAATGCTTCACAAGGTCTTTCCAACAAAAAAGAAGAATCGTTTACCAAAACGAGACACTATCCACCTTGTGAGAAATATTGCTTTAATTTTTTTTTTTTTCTTGAGCACCAATGATTACTGAAAGTCCTGTGTTGTCAGATGCTCTGACTGGTTCCTGTACAATTGTCAGTAGTGTTCTGTACCTGGACCTGCTTCCATTGCCAGTGCAGGGACTTTGATCATTGAAACAAAGTTTATTTTCATTATAAAGTAAAGTTTCACTTTTAACTGCTCTTAGTATCACTTGTAATACTTTCTGATGGTGCTGAAACTATTACAATGATTTGAATGCTCCACTTTTTCATGAGCAGTCTTCTGATTTACTATTAGGAAATTTGCATCTGTTCACATGTAGTTTATATTGAGTTTTTCGTCAAAGAAGAAAGATTAGGCTGGAAGGCAGAGATAAAAGTGGCTTTAAAACAACACAATGACAATTACCTCCCAAGTGGTCTTGCCTGTTACAATCTGTGTATATTTTCAAACAAATCAAGCAAATAAAAAATAAACCTGAAGGAGACAAGGATAGAAGGTGTGTGCATGAACCCGAACTCTGAATCCTCACACATTTGAGAGTAATTGTCTGGGTGGCTTAAAATAAACTACATGAACATGTCTGTAACTCTACCTCATTCCAAATACATGGTGATGTTGACTGATGACTGCTGATCATTGTTCGCTGGATGTGATGACAAATTGTGACACTATTGACAGACAACCTGTCTGGATAGCTAAAAAAACTAATAGAAAAAGCTTCCATTTCTTAATGTGTACCAAGCACACACATGATATAAATAGAGGCAGTATAGAAGTGTATCCACCACCACACAGAAACACTGTATCGACAACTCTGCCTTGTACTCTCACACAGTAAATTCAGCCAGAACTAAACTATGTTTAAAAACGTCACCATGGGTCAACAGCGCTATGATTGTTCTCGTTTCTCTGATCATTTAAAATGTCTGGAAGCTTTTTAAAAGGATGGTATACATGCAGCATTAGAACAATATAACTGTAATAAATGTTATAGCCAAACAAAAACTACAATAAACAAGTATTTAAATTAATCTGCTTTCTCTTATTTGTTTCTGAGTATAGAGGACACTTGGACAGACTACAACAAGCTCTAGAATACCCTTTATTTTCATGGAAATGAAAAAGAAAACAAATGATTTCCTCAGATAGCCAATACATATTCTAGTCAGTTTGTAGCAAGACACTTTTGAAGAAGTGAACCCTTTTATTTATGTTGGCTTTTATTCCCTTTCTTCAGAAAAAAAAAAACGAGGTACTATGCACTGTGTTTAAACTAAAGGCCTGATTCACTTTTTTAAATAAATGAATAAATCCATCAATCAATCAATCAATCAATCATTCAATAAATAAATACAATAATCAATAGTGATTGCTGAATGCATTGAATAGTTCTCAGACCTGCACCTATAAGCCCCAGCTAAAGGCACCGATGTCTGTTGTCCTACAGTATATGCAGGCTATAGAGCTGTTCTTTATAATAGATACTTTGAAATGTTAAAAAAGCAGGGCATGTTTTTTCCTGATTCAGTCACCCAATCACATAAGATGACCTGCCTATTGCGTTGCTGAGAGGTACATTTTTCAAGTCACACACTGCATTCCGTTTCATCTTTTGGTCACTCAACAGAAAAGCAGTCATCAGATCAGAGGAGCTGCTAAAATGAACAGACTCTTCTTGCTTAATGTATTGTTCTGCATCGCATGTAAGTGTGAACCTGTTTATTTATTAATGTAATCAGTAAACTACATCAAGTAGAAAACTGCTACAGAAAACCATTTTAATATGATATACATTTATTTTCATACAGAAATATTTAATTTGTAACTGAAGCAAATGGTCAGAAACAAAAACAGCGGCCAGCAGTTTATTTTGCATTTATTTTTTGCTTGTTATTTGTATAAAAATAGAAGAAATCTGATTCTGCACTGACATCAAATTGTACAAAAAAAAATATGTGAAACATTAAAGGGGTTTCATCCCTGTGCTTGTATTAATAATAATTAAAACAGCTCCTGCTAACTCGCTAATCTGAACATACTAGGCCTGGACCTTGTTTAGATTAGTGATTTGATTATGTTTTTGATACTTATATTTTATGAAGTTTGTTTTTTGCAGCTAATATTACTTCCTTTCAATAGTATAGCATGTTCTGGATTAGCGAGAGCCTGCTGTATATCAGACCCTTTATAATGAACTGAACCTGATGGTATTTTAAACAGATACCTGGGATAGCTTGATATTCAGATGGGAAGCTTGTGTGCTAATTGCCTGAAGACCCTCACAGTGATGTTTTGTAATTTACAGATGAGATTCCAGCACAGCTCATTGTCCAGCCACGTCTATCAGTGACAGCCCAGCTTGGAGAGTCTGTGACCCTGGAGTGCTCTATATCGCATACTCAGCACAGCACTTTTACTTGGTTCAAGCAAGTCATTGGACAGCCTCCTGTGTATATGCTGAAATATGATGGAAAATCAAAGCCTATCTTTTTGGATCAATTTAATGATAAATCACGTTTCAAAATGCAAAACATTGAGAGCAGTTTTAACCTCATGATTTTAAAGACGGAATCGTCGGATATGGCTGTTTATTACTGCGCAGCACTGGAAGGCAGTCGTGTGCTTTTTGGGAATGGAACTGCACTGTTGCTTAAAGGTAAACTTAAAGGTTAATTAAAATATATTTTGAATGTTCATTTAAAATGTTTCTTGGGATGGGAGTAAAAACTGAAATATGTTTTATCTGCAATTCTCACAGTCAATGCATGCCATGTATATTATCATTTCATTATATTATCAAAAAACATAAAAACATTTAATTTAAGAATGAGAGGAGGCCATTTGCACCAAATATGATTATAAAAAAAAAAATTGTGGACAACAGCAGTAAATGCAGTCAGGACAAGATAGTGAAGCTAGAGTTACAGCAGTCGCTGAATGACTTGAAGAAATTCAAATTGAGCATTTTGTAATGACTTTGTAGCATGAACCTTTATACTAGTAATGTGTCATGAGGATGTTGCTGTAAGCTTCTGTTCCTTGTTAATAATGATCACAATATTTAATAACACATTTATAAATGTTTTATAAATGGATCCCTAAACTAAATTGCAGTCAAACTAAAGTTCAATTCCCCGTCTGTTGATCTTGTCCCTACTGCTGTCTCAGACATCTTTCAATACAAAGAATATCCAATAGCAGCCAGACCTTCAAGAGAATATTCTATCCTGGGTAATGTTAAATGTAATAATTGCTGTGATTAAACACTATTCAGGGGTTTGTGCTCAGCATTGCATTGAAGCAGTCTGGATGGTGATCTTTTTGTGGCAGCAATGCTCCATCCATTACCATTCTAGTGTTCTTGGACATGGGCTTGAATCCCTCATTTTATACAGTAAACTGATCCGAACTAATCTGTATGATTATTTAAATCAGCTAATCTTCAATCAACACCTTCCTCAGCAGCAAACAGCACTGCAACTGACACACATAAAATACGTCTTTTAATACAAAGAATATCCAAATGCAGCCAGATCTTCATTGTATAAAAGTTGTTTGAAGTGCTAAGCTTTTTAAAAATTAATATAGTTTTTGTTTTTTTAAACAAAACAGTAAATGCCTTTAAAACAATCACAAATATAATGTTGAAAAATAAATATGATATTTCACATGGAAACTGAACACATACAAAATGTAATAAATAACGAAACAAAGAGCACATACCTGTGCTTCAATTTGAAATCACATTACACATAACAAAGCAGCTGCAGCCTCTTTGTGGAAAAAAAAACAGCCCAAAAAGAACACATAACAAAAAAGAAAGAGAGAAAGGCTGCCACTGTACATTCCTGTATGTTTCATTCTTACTGGATACCTGCTGGGCTTGCCTTCCACAGAAACACATTGGTGGAGAAAACATATTTTGAGATTTTTTAAAAATATTCCTGAACACCTTCCTTGCTGTGTTTAGGTATTGAATCCAGAGAAAGGATTATTCAGCCTCGTATCTCTGAATCGGTGCAGTCTTACTATTGTGCAGAGGTGACATGTGGGGAGATCAGTAATGGAAATGGAACCAAGGAGGAGAGTACGGGTGAGCTTTTGTTTTTTCTTGCACACTGCCATACAAAAACAAAACATTCCTAATAAAAAAATTAATGTGCAGAAAGATTAGAAACCTAGATATAATTCCATTGTCCTGGAAAAGCATTTCAGATGTGTCACACAGCATTTTCAAATGTTGCTTGCTGGCAACTGCAAAATGAAGGGTGATTTTCAAATGTATCAAACACCTTGCAAAATATTATACTCACATCGCACATTTTCAAATATTGGTGCTTTTCAAACACATTTTTAAATGTGAAAATTCCTATGATTCTGAAGTTAACCTATCTGTGACTTACTTTGCATCATCAAACTTGCAGGGAGAAAAAAACTGCTTCCATCAGGTGTATGTGTGGCGCCTTGTAGGGTCACAGCATGTGAGGTTGGATAAGTGGCATGATTCATGACTTAATCAAATGTAATCCTTTGCTGTGCTTCTGGTTTCCACACTGAGATGGAAAAGCTGTTCCGATGTGTGCAATGAATACCAATAGCTCCTCATATTGTATGGGCTGATCATTGGGCAGTGGTCAAGGCTAGTTTGAAATTCACTTGTCTGGTATCTGCATGGTTGATGATGTCTAGCTTCATCTATGAAGATGTTTTGAACAATGTCCAAGTCCAACAATGAATTCACTTTCCTGTCCCTGCTCTCAACAAATACTGATGTATTGCAAATTACATTTCTACATATATGCAGAGTGTAGAATGTTTATTCAAATAATTGAGTGTCAGCAACTGCAAATTATATGTGCATTTTTAAGATGAATCGCTAACATAACAAACGCGTGTGTTAGCAATGGAATTCTGCATGGAAACATATGTGAAAATGTGAAACGTATGAATAGTTTTGCGTTAACAGTTTTTATTATAAAAATATATTTTTTTCCATATTCAGATCAGATACAAAACCAGTGAATATTTAGTGAAAATATTAAAGAAACCAATTTCTAGAAGACATTATAAAAGATTTGTAGTCAAAGTTTATATAGATAGATAGATAGATAGATAGATAGATAGATAGATAGATAGATAGATGTTGGACCCCAATCTTTTCGTGTTCGGGGTGGTCTTGTGAATGCCCCTATCGCAATGCATAAAATTCACTTTACCTGTGAAGAATGAAGATCCACTTTTGTACTTTTGAAATGTAGATAAATCAATAAATAAATACATATGATGATTTGATCATTGCATTTTAAAGCATAGGTCTGCAATGTATTCATTAGGCTATAACATTAATGTTTTTTCTGTGTTTGTTTTTTTTTCCAAATAATTTAACACAATTGGGGCTACCCTGGAGAATAATTCCAACTAGTCTTGCTTTTACATGAAGGGTATATGACTAGCAGGCAAGCTGTCACGCATACCAAGTGTGGAAAGACCGCTGCCACTCTTGAGTTCGTTGCCCCTTTAAAAATAGACCCAGGACTTCAGAAACTGACTTAACGCGCTGACTCGCTATATTTTTAATAAACACAAAAAGAAACACAAAAACAAAACACAAAATAAACTCCTAGCTCTATACAAGCACTAACTATACACATAGGAACCATTCATTATTGGGCAGGACGGCTAAGCCGTTTACCTGCCAAACACAAAAACACACTCTTCTTCAAACTTACACAACTGCTTGGAAGCAGAGCACCCTTTCTACCTCCTTTTCCCCAAGCAAACTGACTGCCCTCTTTTTATACCCTGCACCTGGTTCTAATTTAATAATAATCTCCAGGTGGAGGGGATAATTAAGCAATAAAACAATTAACAAAACTGATGAAACAATAATGCAAAACAATTAAACAATACAACCAAACACAATTAAACTAAAACAAATGTGCATTTGCACATGTTTTCCACGCAGGGAGGCTTTACCCCCCCAACCCCCCCCCCCCCTGCTGTATTACACAAGATAAGCTAGAAAAATATAGAAAAATGCTAAAGAGAGGAAAAAACGAAGCAGAAGGGCAGGACAAGGATTTTAGTGATATTATTAAAAGCAATGTGCAAGAAAGTACTTTGAATGCAGCAACCCAGTGCAATTAAATAGAAAGCTGCAAAAACAAGTGAAGACTTAAAAAAGATATAGAAACATAACAGCAGACAAGGCAAGAGGTGCACCTGGTGAGAAGAGTGTGATTCGGCAGTTTAAAGAAAATCTTAGGATGTATAGAGGACACATTGCAGCAGTAGGGGTGCTTCCCATGGACGGGAGGACGATGATGGTAGTGATACTGACTCAGATAGGAAGGGTGAGGACGATCACAGACCTGACCTTCCTGAGGAGGAATGGGACTGGCATGATAACCTGAGTGCACACTCTACCTATTACCCTATGGCTACGGCAGTAAAAACTATTACTATCACTGCAGGCGAAGATGATGTAGCTGAAAGAACTACAGCTTCTACTCGAGCGGTGCCATTGTCCCCAGGTGGGTTAAAGGCCCTTGTTAAGTAGGTGGGAATGTTTAGCCCAAATCAACACGACTTTGTAGTATTTTCGGGTACTTTGGAGAGGGTCATGGTTGAACATAGATTGACCAATGCAGATGCTTGGGTATTGTTGTGTGTTTGTTTAGGAGCATCGCTTGTTAATGGCCATGATGACACTGTTAAGAATAAAAATGCAAATCAGCCTTCTCGGAACACCCACCACATACTAGGCAATAATACAAGCACCAGTAAGAGAGAAAGGGGAGCATCCAGTTTCCTCTGCATCTCGTCTGTATACCAACTGCAGATCATAACCACCTAGCATCTAAACAGCTCTTAATACAGAACTCAGGTCCCAAAGCTTCAACAAGCCCTGGCGATGTATTCAGAGGCAACAGGGTGTGTGGACCTAATGAATAAAATGCACCGTTTCTATACAGCTAATGAGATGCATCAACTTGTAGCTGCAGCTACAGAAAAGAGAGTGCCATGTGATATGTCACTCTGCAATGTTTACTGTACAGTGAGACCACAATGTTTACTGGTTCAGGCATATCTCAGGAGAATCCCTTATAGAAATCGCTTACATACATGGAAATGGGAATCCGGAGTGTGGGGACAGTTCACAGGTGGGCTTCCCACCACCAAGTGTGTTTATGACTTCAATAAGAAGCTCAGCTACTTGGATGCTGGGGCTTACTATTGTGCAGTGGTGGCATGTGAGGAGGTCATTATTGGAAATGGAACTGAGGTGGACTTTGCAGTGAGATTTTCAATGTTCCTTTCCTTGAAAGAGTATAATGTTATTGCAATGTAAGATCTGTTGAAAACACATACATGGGCCATTGCTCAGAAAAGGACGACATTTCACATGGTGAAAAAGATTATTATTTTTTTTTATAGGAAAGCTGCTGCTGCAAGAAATATTATAATTGTTGTATGCATTTTGTCTTTTACACAGATCCAAACAGTACTACCCTAGTCGTCTGTTCTTTGGCTGCAACATCCATTTTGCTTTTGATTTTAATTGCTGCCCTTCTGTGCACAAGAACCAGGGCAAGGCAGTGCAAACCTTGTGCAGGTAAGATGATTTCATGTGCAAGAAACTATATGCATTTGGAATGTTTTAATGTTGTATTCTATTACAGTACCCCAGTTGCTTGCAATGAATATCTTACATTGTAGCCTTTGTAGAAAATAACACTGGAAAATAAAGGAGAGCGCTATTTATACAGTACATTATTAAATAGATCCCTCTCTGGAATGCACATACCACAGACACAGATACTGATAGACTCGCCTGTGCTGATAGAATTTACTCAGAGCAATATTTAGATGCACCACTATTTGTATTATTTAAAAAGGGACATAAGTTGTAGATTCTTCCAAACATTTTGTCTGCAGCATGCCATGCTAACAAGATTTAGTTCAGTGAAAGCATGGTAAGGATAAGAGATTTAGAGGTTTCACTGCATGGTTAAGCATTGTAAAAAGAAAGCAGGATTAACTGCAAATTTGTGTCAGTTTTTTGTTTAGCATGGGAAAACTACAAAGCAGTATGTAATTCAATATGTTAACATTATTCAGCAGGTTTCATTTGACTTCATGAAGCAGAATGAGTTCATTCTGTTAGGTGATGCAGAACTTTTGGCCATAGCTATAGATGGGCCGAATGGCCCCCTCTCGTTCGTAAATGTTCTAATTCTCTTATAATATCTGCTGGATCAGGAAACATAACTGATGTGAATTGTTAAAGTTTCCATTCTTCACTGCAGTTCAGGAGTCTGATTATCAGTTCATGTACCTGTTAGTTTCACACCTTTAATAATGATATGAAAAGATGACTAAGAGCACTGCTGCTAATTTGTATTCTCTTCCTCCATCCTTCCTTGCTGTGTTCTTAGGAAATGTTGCTGCACAAGCTGCTCAAACAAATGCAGACTCCACCAATGATCAGGTAAGGCTTTCTCGGCAATGAAGTTTGTGAAGAAAAATACAAAGTAATGTTATAACTTATATGCGATTTATTTTTGTTTTTTAAAAAGGTATGATCCTTACCCTAATAATAATAATAATAATAATAATAATAATAATAATAATAATAATAATAATATTTGTAGTGGCACTCTAACAACTCCCCTGCTTAGATTTGCATAACCAGTGTTACAGTAAAGATGCATCTTTTTATGTATACATTTATATTTTTAGTTAAACTATAATTAGGTACATGAATCAATGTATTGTTTTGTTTCATACAGTTTGAGGTATGAAATGAAAATATCCAAACTCACTTAAGTGATCACATGGTCCAAGAGGACCAACATTAATGACCAGAAATCACAGCTATGCAAGCTAGGAAAAGTTCTCACCCTGTACATTTCTACACAAACCAGAAACAAAAACAGCCACGCAGCAAACTGTACACACAGTGCATGATGGAACTATAATTGGACTATAAAAGCTGATCCATAATGGCCTCTTTTGCAGAATCAGCAAATGCTGGATTACGCTGCGTTGGATTTCGATCAGAGAAGAAATAAACCTGGAAAAAAGAAGAGAGCCATGAATAAAGAAAGTGTGTACGCTGAAGTGCGAGTGCAGCAGCGGGAATAACAATTCTGTCCACACTGTTTCCAAACACAGGCTGCAAAGAATATATACAAATGTAATTGTAATACATGTTAATTACAGATACCATGGGCTGTATAATTAGCTGGAATGGCAGATTAGGAACCTAACAGAAATAGGTAACACTTTACATTAAGTGTGTCTAATTACTGTGTATTTACATAGTAGTTATATAAACCTAACCATTTTCTGATACAATTGTGTACATAGTCAACTTTGACACAATATCTGTGGCTACTTTGTTTTAGTAGTTGTTTTGTTTAATATGGTTTAACTACAGTTTGGTTGTATGGATTTTTATCATTAAGGGCTAGTTTCAAATATGCTGATAGGCACTAATCATGGACTACCTAATGTTATTGTAGGTAAGGTAGACCAGGATTAGTGCTAATCTGGGTCTGTGAAGACAGTCATAAGTGATCATTATATTTGCATATGCTTTTCAAACATTATTAGTCCAGTCAGAGGGGTCAGAATATCAATAGGTAAGGTGTCTATGGTCTTTTATCTGTCAGCCATTGTCATAAACTGCTTACAAATTCTAATACGTCTCTCCAGAATAAGCTCTAAACATATCTGTCTGTATTTTGAATGAGGGCTCCAATAAATACATTTAACAATATAAGATGTATGCAACTCATTTTTTATGTAATATGAATGCAATGTTATTATTTGTCAGGGTGTGTGTGTAGGAGGGCTACATACCGGTATAATACAATACAGTGCTCACCCCAGCCATGCCCATGCTGCTGAGAACTGGTTCTGTGGTATAAAGAGCTCCTTATAAGGGGAGCTCTGTGCTGAGTAGTTGTAGAGTGTGTTGTGCAGCTCTGAAATGTAAGGCTTGTGCAGACAAAGCACTCTTTCTTCTCAATTCTATATGCTTCAAAAGTGTGCCACTCGCCTAAATATTGTCTGTTAAAGGAATTATTTTGAAATGTTACTGCACAAGACAGAATGTTGTCCAGCCTGGTTTTACATTTAGTTTTTATGTTAGCTTACTGTTGGTCTGCATCAACCTCTGCTGCTGTGGAATTATTTGTGTTTATTTTATTTTTTTAAACCGATATTGTCCAGTTCTGAACACACACATTCACTGCAGTCTGGTTTGTAGAAGATCAAACCGCATGATTAAAATAAAACCTTTTTTTTATTTTTTGTATAAACATATACTGATATGCGGTTGGCCTGCAGTCATTTTCCACATGCCTTACCAATCATCAGTTAGCATTAAGACATGTGATATGCAGCAATACACCCATATAGACAGCAGACTATTAGTTCACACCTACTTTCAATAGAAGACTTGACAAAATGTAAAGTGTTTTTCCAATTGTTTGTGGTTAAAAAAAGTTGCACTGTGTACAGTAAAAACACCCAAGCACAATGAGTGTATACATGTTATTTATTTTACTCAATGATTGTTTTATATTTCTTTTTTTAATAATTCCCTGTGTGAATAATTTTAAGACACAGTATTGAATTACATATTAGCCACCATCCAAAGACCTATCGGTAACACTTTACAATAAGTGTCTCAGGTCACTTTGTATTTACACAGTATTTACTTAGTAAATACACACTTACACATAATTACAATGTTTTGAATGATATAACCCTATCCCAAACCCAAAACCAAACTCTAAACCTAACCCTTTTCTGATGCAATTGTGTACTTACATATATCGTGCAAACAGATGTACCACTTATGTAAATTGTAACTGTGCATAATAGCATTGTGTAAGTACACATGTATTAACATATGTAACTACTATGTAAGCACACATTAATTAGAGACACTTAATGTAGTGTTACCAACCTTTCTTGACATTTTTGAGCAGCTCTATACAGTGGACCTGATTTAGTCAGAGTTTGCTGCAGTGCAAAGTGTAATAAAAACACACCCATTCTCACATGTTTGACTGGCCTGTCCTATTAGAAGAGGGAGAATGCAGGATTGTACATTGCAGGATGGGTTTTCAACCCCATCCCTACTAAACAAACATACATGTGCAGAACTCTGCCCTGCCACAGGGTCCTGCACACATTGATTTATTTTAAACATACATGTGCAGTCCTCTGCCCTGCCACAGGGTCCTGCACACATGTTCCATCAAAGCCGGGTGGCACAGGGCTTGTTGTATGGAGGCACACATGTCTTCTGCCTCTCCAACTGGAACCCTGAATATAAATTTTACTTGAACTACTCTTCGTATCACTTGTAATACTTTCTAGTGGTGCTGAAACTATTTAACTCAACCTGTATCTCTTTGATCAGTCATCTGACCCATCCTTGGTATGTTGGCTTTCAGCTGATATTTAACTCAACCTCTATCTCTTTGATCAGTCATCTGACCCATCCTTGGTATGTTGGCTTTCAGCTGATATTTAACTCAACCTCTATCTCTTTGATCAGTCATCTGACCCATCCTTGGTATGTTGGCTTTCAGCTGATATTTAACTCAACCTCTATCTCTTTGATCAGTCATCTGACCCATCCTTGGTATGTTGGCTTTCAGCTGATATTTAACTCAACCTGTATCTCTTTGATCAGTCACCTGACCCATCCTTGGTATTTTGGCTTTCAGCTGATATTTAACTCAACCTGTATCTCTTTGATCAGTCACCTGACCCATCCTTGGTATGTTGGCTTTCAGCTGATATTTAACTCAACCTCTATCTCTTTGATCAGTCATCTGACCCATCCTTGGTATGTTGGCTTTCAGCTGATATTTAACTCAACCTGTATCTCTTTGATCAGTCATCTGACCCATCCTTGGTATGTTGGCTTTCAGCTGATATTTAACTCAACCTCTATCTCTTTGATCAGTCATCTGACCCATCCTTGGTATGTTGGCTTTCAGCTGATATTTAACTCAACCTCTATCTCTTTGATCAGTCATCTGACCCATCCTTGGTATGTTGGCTTTCAGCTGATATTTCTCCTGGCTCTGTAATAAATCGCTAGGAAAACATTATATTCCTTAATGTGTACCAAAAAAAGAAACATGTATATAAACATTTAAGTGGAGACAGTATACGAGTGCACACACCACCCCACAGAAACATAGACAGCACTGCTAGCCCTTCGTACTTTCACACAGTAAATTCAGCCTGACCCAAAACCACGTCTACATCTCTGTCTTTTGCATCATCACTGAGACGGCTCAGGCCTCTCTGTTTTTAATGGTATGGAGGAGATTAAAAAGGTGGTATAAATACAACATTAGAAACACACATTGCAGTCCTGTAACTGATTTATATTGAAAACAATATAGAAAGATCCATTGACCAATACACAATTCTGTATGAAATATGAACCATAAATTACTAATGATTAAAAAGTTATTTCTAACAAAAAAGAAGAATCATTTACCAATGTGAGACACTAACCCCCTAGTGAGAAGTGTTACTTTTTATTTTCTTAAGCACCAATGATTTCTGAAAGTCCTGTGATGTCAGATGCTCTGACTGGTTCTTGTAAAATTATCAGTAGTGTTCTATACATGGATCTGCTTCCATTGCCAGTGCTGACAATTTGATAATTAAAATACCCTTTATTTTCTTGGAAATAAAAAAAAATAAATAAATGATTTTCTCAGATAGCCAATACATATTCTCGTCAGTTTATAGCAAAACACTTTTGAAGAACTGATGACTTCTATTTATGTTGGATTTTATTCCTTTCAGAAAAGAAAAAAAAATACTGGAGTACTATGCACTATATTTAAACTAACATCTTGATTCACTTTTTAAAATCAATCAATCAATCAATCAATCAATCAATCAATACAATATTCAATAGTAATTGCTTATTTCATTGAATGGTTCTCAGACCAGCACCTATAAGCCCCAGCTAAAGGCACAGATGGCTTTTGTCCTACAGTGTATGCAGGCTATAGGGCTTTTCTTTATAATACACACTTTGAAATGTTGTAAACAGGGCATGTTTTTTCCTGATTCAGTTACCCAATCACATAAGATGACCTGCCTATTGCGTTGCTGAGAGGTACATGTTTCAAGTCAAACACTGCATTCCGTTTCATCTTTTGGTCACTCAGCAGAAAAGCAGTCATCAGATCAGAGGAGCTGCTAAAATGAACAGACTCTTCTTGCTTAATGTATTGTTCTGCATCGCATGTAAGTGTGAACCTGTTTATTTATTAATGTAATCAGTAAACTACATCAAGTAGAAAACTGCTACAGAAAACCATTTTAATATCATATACGTTTATTTTCCTACAGAAATATTTAATTTGTAACTTAAACAATTTAATTTGTAACTTAAGCAAATGGTCAGACATAAAAACAGCAGCCAGTAGAAAACTTTAGTAAAGTTTTATCTTGCATCTGCCTTCAAAAAAGCCTCGATCACTCCCCTCCTCAAAAAAACCTACCCTCGACCCCACCTCCCTCCAGAGCTACCGTCCTGTCTCCCTCCTACCCTTCCTCTCCAAAACCCTCGAGCGGACTGTACACCGCCAGCTCTCTGCTTTCCTGTCCAACCACTCTCTGCTTGACCCTCTCCAATCTGGCTTCCGCTCTGCTCACTCTACTGAAACCGCCCTCCTGTCTGTCACCAACTCATTTAAATGTGCCCGAGCTGCCTCTCTCTCCTCTGTCCTAATTCTCCTCGACCTCTCTGCTGCCTTTGACACTGTTGATCACTCTATTCTACTATCATCTCTTGCTGACCTGGGGATCTCTGGCACTGCTCTGGCCTGGTTCTCCTCCTACCTCTCCAACCGCACTTACCAGGTAACCTGGCGTGGAGCAACCTCCACACCTCACCCTCTCGTAACTGGAGTCCCCCAAGGGTCAGTCTTGGGTCCTCTCCTGTTCTCTCTCTACACCCGCTCCCTGGGCCCCCTCATCGCATCCTATGGTTTCTCATACCATTTCTATGCTGATGATGCTCAGATTTTCCTCTCCTTCCCCACCTCTGACTCCACCATCTCCTCCCGTATCTCTACCTGTCTGTCTGCTATTTCCTCCAGGATGCACTCGCATCACCTCAAACTCAACCTCTCTAAATCTGACCTCCTTTTCTTTCCCTCCTCCTCCCCCTCCTCTGATCTCTCCATCTCTGTTCCTCTGGAATCTACCACACTCTCTCCCTCTTCCTCAGCTAAGAACCTTGGAGTCACCCTGGACCCCTGCCTCTCTTATTCCCAGCACATCTCCACTCTGGCACGCACTTGCCGATTCTTCCTGAGCAACATCCGAAGAATCCGACCCTTCCTCACCAACTATGCTACCCAGCTCCTGGTCCAGGCCCTGGTACTCTCCCGCCTAGACTACTGCAACTCCCTCCTGGCTGGCCTCCCTGCGTCCGCCACCCGTCCGCTCCAGCTCATCCAGAACTCTGTTGCCCGCCTGGTGTTCTCTCTGCCTCGCTTCGCCCACGCTACTCCACTACTCCGCTCGCTCCACTGGCTCCCGATCACCGCTCGCATCCAGTTCAAGACTCTTGTACTAGCCTACAGATGCCTTGACCAGTCTGCACCCAGCTACCTCCAGACCCTCATCTCTCCCTACACCCCCACTCGACCTCTCCGCTCCGTCTGCACTAGAAGACTAGCTCTACCACCGCTACTCTCCCCTGCCTCCAAAGCCCGCTCCTTCTCCACCCTTGCTCCGCAGTGGTGGAATGACCTTCCTACAGATGTCAGGACTGCCCAGTCCCTGACCACATTCCGGCGCCTCCTTAAGACTCACCTCTTCAAAGAGCACCTGTAGAACTCCTCTGTTTGTATCCTGGGACACTATCACCCTTCATGTAAATGTGCTTTATTTTGCTCTTATCAGCCCCTATTTTACTGCATTTAATCCTGTACTTCAGAATACTGTAAACTGCCAAGTTTTTAACCTGTAGTACTTTGTATTTAATCACATCCTGATGTAACTATCACTATTTAATCATATCCTGATGTAACTATCACTATTACCTGCTGTATTATTGAATTGTGGTTTGTCAAACTTGTACTTTACTTGAACAAAAGTTATTGTATTTCTTGCTCTTATTGTATTACTTGTATTGTAACGCTTCAAATGTTTTTGCATACGATTGTAAGTCGCCCTGGATAAGGGCGTCTGCTATGAAATAAATAATAATAACATAAAAGGAATCTACATCTGCACTGACATTCAATTCTACTAAATAAAATATGTGAGACATTAAAGGGGTCTCATCCCTGCGCTTGTATTATTAATAATTAAAACAGCTCCCGCTAACTCGCTAATCCAAACATACTAGGACTGGACCTTGTTTAGAATAGTGATTTGATTAGACCTCATCGCAATCTGTGCCATGCTGGCAATACCTTGTCTAGTCATTGTTTTATGTTTTTGATACTTACATTTGATCACAGTTTATTTTATGAAGTTTGTTTTTTGCTGCTAATATTACTTTCTTTCAATATTATAGCATGTTCTGGATTAGCGAGAGTCTGCTGTATATCAGACCCTTTATAATGAACTTAACCTGATGGTATTTTAAACAGATACCTGGGGTAGCTTGATATTCAGATGGGAAGCTTGTGTGCTAATTGCCTGAAGACCCTCACAGTGATGTTTTGTAATTTACAGACGAGATTCCAGCGCAGCTCATTGTCCAGCCACGTCTCTCAGTGACAGCCCAGCTTGGAGAGTCTGTGACCCTGGAGTGCTCTATATCGCGTACTCAGCACAGCACTTTTACATGGTTCAAGCAAGTCATTGGACAGCCTCCTGTGTATATGCTAACAGATGATGGAGAAACAGATCCTACCTTTTATGAAAAATTCAATAATAAATCACGTTTCCAACTGCAACACAATGGCAGCAGTTTTAACCTCACAATATTAAAGATGGAATCGTCAGATATGGCTGTTTATTACTGCGCTGCACTGAAATACCGTTGTGTGTTTTTTGGGAATGGAACTGTACTGTTGCTTGAAGGTAAACTCAAAGGTTAATTTAAATATATTTTGAATGTTCCTTTAAAATGTTTCTTGGGATGGGAGTAAAAACTGAAATATGTTTTATCTGCACTTCTCACAATCAATGCATGCCATGTATATTATCATTTCTCTTAATAAAAGACATAATAACATTTAATTTAAGAATATTGCTCTTGCTCTTATTGTATTACTTGTATTGTAACGCTTGAAATGTTTTTGCTTACGATTGTAAGTCGCCCTGGATAAGGGCGTCTGCTAAGAAATAAATAATAATAATAATAATATTTAAGAATATATATCTGTAAAAAAACAGTAAATGCCTTTAAAACAATCACAAATATAAAGTTGAAAAATAAATATGATATTGTACGTGGAAACTCAACACATACAAAATGTAGTGAATAACAAAACAAAGAACACATACCTGTGCTTCAATATGAAATCACATCACACATAACAAAGCAGCTGCAGCCTCTGTGGAAAAAAAAACATGCTCAAAAAGAACACATAACAAAAAAGAAAGAGAGAAAGGCTGCCACTGTACATTCCTGTATGTTTCATTCTTACTGGATACCTGCTGGGCTTGCCTTCCACAGAAACACATTGGTGGAGAAAACATATTTTGAGATTTTTAAAAAATATTTCTGAACACCTTCCTGGCTGTGTTTAGGTATTGAATCCAGAGGAAGCATTATTCAGTCTCCTATCTCTGAATCGGTGCAGTCTTACTATTGTGCAGAGGTGACATGTGGGGAGATCAGCAATGGAAATGGAACCAAGGAGGACAGTACGGGTGAGCTTCTGTTTTTCTTGCACACTGCTATACAAAAACAAAACATTGCTAATAAAAAGAAAATGTGCAGAAAGATTAGAAACCTAGATATAATTCCATTGTCCTGGAAAAGCATTTCAGCTGTGTCACACAGCATTCTCAAATGTTGCTTGCACGCAACTGCAAAATGAAGGGTGATTATCAAATGAATCAAACACCTTGCAAACTATAATACTCACATCGCACATCAAACAAAATGTTTAACTCATGCATCATTATGTGCATCAAACTACTCTCACACCCACAGTATGCATTTAAAATGGACACTGGCCATGTTTACATTACAGTCTATTGTAAAACATATAATCTGGAAGTAACTACTGAGTACAATGCATGTGTTTTACACTTGACACACACACACATGTATACATATATATTACTCAGCATTTTTAAATGTAAAAATTCCTATGACTCTGAAGTTAACCTTTCTGTGACTTACTTTGCATCATCAAACTTGCAAAAAAAAAAAAAACTGCTTCCATCAGGTTTGGTAAATTCTTGTAGGGTCACAGCATGTGAGGTTGGATAAGTGGCATTATTTATGACTTACTCAAATGTAATCCTTTGCTGTGCTTCTGGTTTCCACGCTGAGATGGAAGAGCTGATCTGATGTGTGCCAATGAATACCAATAGCTCCTCATATTGTAGGCGCTGATCATTGGGCAGTGGTCAAGGCTAGTTTGAAATTCACTGGCCTGGTACCTGCATGCTAGATGATGTCTAGCTTCATCTATGAAGATGTTTTGAACAGTGTCCAAGTCCAACAATGCATTCACCTGGCTGTCCGTGCTCTCAACAAATACTTATGTTTAAGTATTGAACATTGCATTTCTACATGCAACGTAGAATGTTTATTCAAATAATCGAGTGTCATCAACTGCAAATTATATGTACATTTTTAAGACAAATCACTGACATAACAAACGTGTGTGTTAGCAATGGAATTCTGTATGGATATATATATTTGTCCAAATTTAGATCCATATAAAACAGGGAATATTTGGTGAGAATATTACACAAAACCAATTTCTAGTCAATGTAAAACTGTTGTTTAGTATGTCTGTAAATAGTAATTCAATTGTGATGGTGAACGGGAGTTTTTTTGTGTTTTTTGATGCTTTGACGACTCACTGGACAGAAAGACGCTTACTTCTCTACTGTCAAAGTGAGTTCCAGTATCACACACGAGTACATCTAGTCTGCTGCGTGCTGAACATGCCTTCACTTCTCAAAATACACTAGCAGCTCTTCTGCTACAGACAGTAGTATGTAAAGCTGACCAATTTTTCTTGTTAGTTTGCAGTTTTTGGATATGATGACAACGTTTATTTTATGTTCTCTGCACAATGAACAATTCTTTTCCTAGAAGTGCTTACTGTAGCTACATACTTATAATTTTATTTTAAAAAACTAATTTATTTCAGTCCACAATCACATTTAATAATCCTATTTATTCGGTTTTCTGATCTCTGTGTGCTGCTGATCAAGCTTGAACCACACATTTTATGTGTTGTATTGTATTTGTAATTTCTAAATTATTGTTCCTAGTAAATTTTTGTGATGGTCTCAATAGGTACATTTCCTGGTTAAATAAATACATAAATAAATACATTTTAAACAATTTTATTTACAATTAAGCATAATAATAATAATAATAATAATAATATAATAATAGCATCAGTAATAAAACAAATTTAATTTAGATGTATGTAGTAATTGTATATATATATATATATATATATATATATATATATATATATATATATATATATATATATATTCACCATCACAATTGATATATATATAAGGACCCCAAAATCCCATCAGCTTGGAGTTCATTTACATTTTTAGAACGTCGTGTTTGGCTTTGGGGTTCTCTTGTGAATGACCCCATCACAATGCTGAACATTCTCTTTAGTCAAAACCATTTTTTCTGCTGCATTAACATTTAATATACCTCTCATTTACATTTCAGATTATAACCAGAAGATGCACATACTTGTGATTCTCTCATTTGCAGGGAGTGGATGTCTTGTCATTGCAATCCCAGTAATTATAATCTTCAGAAGAAAATAACCAAAAATTAAGTATGAGGAAAGGTGAGATTCTGGGCTGAAGCCCCTAAAAGGAACATTTTCACAAATAAAGAAGCTTATTAAATGCTTATAGATATTTTAGTTTTGCTATTTGCAATGGTAGGATGTCCAGATGTCCTGAATTTCCAGACCACAAACTGAAGCAGACAAATGAACAAGGACAAGGATGAAGGATTTAATTATAGTGGAGTTATTCCACTGAGCTGCAGTATTTTCATAATAGTAAATATGGCCAATTCTACCTGCGTTGCAAAGTAATTGTTTAAACTGCTTCAGAATTATGAACATTGTATTTTGTTTTGCCTAAGCAGATAAGAACTATGTCTGTAACCACAACTGTATCTTTAGTTCAGTAAATGCACAATAAACCATGATGCATTCCTGCCTACACCATTTGTTTGTTCATTGATTTTTAATGATGTTATTTAATTTAATATGCTGATAAAAGCAGGGCATAGAAAGTCAGAAATAAAAAGGTGAACTGCCCTAGCTCATGTTGTGATAATAATGAAAAGGTGAACTGCCCTAGCTCACACTGTGATGATAATAAAAAGGTGAACTGCCCTAGCTCACACTCTGATGATAATAAAAAGGTGAACTGCCCTAGCTCACACTGTGATGATAATGAAAAGGTGAACTGCCCTAGCTCACACTGTGATGATAATAAAAAGGTGAACTGCCCTATCTCACACTCTGATGATAATAAAAAGGTGACCTGCCCTAGCTCACACTCTGATGATACAAGCTGTAAAGACTAAAACAAGATGTTTTGTTTGGCACACACTATTTTAGTGAGGGCTCATGGGATAGGAACAGTAGTGTAATAATATATGCTCTTCACACAGCACCACACTTCCCCTTTACATTAGACAGCTCTGAATGCAGTCCAGCTTTTACAGTCTTGAAACACTGTTTCTTCCTGTCATCGACTCATTTCCTGTGTGGTATGTCACATGGTTTCATTTCAGCCAGTAAAGTGAAGCTCAGCTAGAGTGTTGTCTTGCAAATATCTGGAGTACA